>NC_060177.1:32101471-32211471 GCF_021184085.1 Oncorhynchus gorbuscha | reverse complement strand
TTCACCGTTATCCTTTCTAAGAAGGTCAAACGGATGTTTCCACCAGGCATATCTGCAGTATGAGTGGTTTATTACCTTTCAGTCCAAATGAACTATTTCTTATTGTTTCTATCTCTCCCTTTCCCTTACACAAGCACACAGAGACTGTAGCCAACACTCTTACAGACTTGGGCATCCATGATCTGCCTGACGTGGCAGGTCAGCCATAGACTGTGCAGTCTTTAGCCATAGACTGTGCAGTCTTTAGCCATAGACTGTGCAGTCTTTATTCTCCCACAGTCTTTAGCTCTTGACGGACAGTGGGAGAATAAAGCTGGAGTAGAGACAAACGCTTACGAACTGTCCACCCCCCAGGCCGGCTCCTCTTCTCCCGGACACATGTACTCACACACACACACGCACGCACACACACGCACACACACACACACACACACACACTGACCTGGTCCTGCTGAGACAAGCTGACATACAGGCCTCATCACATGATGAATTTACTACTTCATACCCTTGAGCCCTAACAGTCCTCAGCCAACACAGTGGGAGAGGCTGCAGTTTGTGTCTGCTCAACGGAGACGACACTCTGCCACTGCAGGTACAGAGGCTCTGACCACTGGAGAAGCTTGACCTTACAGTGTGTGGTTTATAGTCCTAGTTGAATGGCATCTACAAACACGAAGAAATCAGCTGTTTTAGTGGAATAGAGACAAAGGAGCAGAGAGGGGGTGAGAGAGAGATAGAAAGGCACACTATTTTGAGGAACTTATTAACAGCTCCTTCTGGTACAACAATGAATAACCTAGTTCAGTATTTAACATGGGACTGAATCCCCAGTGAGGACTTTTAACTTTCTTTGATGCATCAACACCCCCTCCCCTCTGCCTCTCCATAAGTGTATTTCTTAGTGTTATGTGTGTTGGTTTTTCTAGTTAACCAGAGAAATAGACCAGATCGCTATTCCCCGAACTTCAGCCTAATTTTTACATCAACACACAGAGACTTCTGAAAGCTCTTAATACAGGGACATTTTTAAAAAATGAAGTCAATCCCTCAAGGCCTTTGGATATAAATACAAATATTTTTGGTAAATCTATAGACATGTACCTTGAATCAGAGTGAAAATGAATAAGGTGGACCAGGGTTCCCCAACTGGTGGCCCGACCACCGAATTTGGCACGCGGGTGGTTTTATTTGGCCCCCAATATTTTCTGAGCAAAAATAGGATAAAATCATATTATTCGTTTTGGGGAATTTTCATTGTTGGACATAAAAGACTGTAAAAACACCAGAAAATTATCTCCAAGTGATTTACATTTTGTAAATCTGTTTCCAAGTATCCCCACGCTTAATAGAGAGACACGTGATCGTATACAGATGTCAGCGAGGTTTTAAATGATTATATGCTTTAGTCAAATATCTGTTTGGGCTTTGTGCGGTCAATTTGCAGTCTACAAATTATTTGTAATATGTTCCGGGCCCATGACCACCAGGGCCAACGACAGAATCTAGTTGATAACTCCTGGGGTATACATTCTAATGCCTTTTCCCAGCCATTACATTTCCCTGTCGGATGTTTACAGATCCATGCTAATGGACGAATGGACGCTACTGTAACGTAGAGCTGGGACGTTAAAACCGAAAATGATCGACCCCGACAGTACCGATCACTTATCGCAGGCATTTTGCTATAGGCTTGTATTTCAAGCCTATAGTATAGAAATGAAATACGTTTGCTAATATGGGTGATGTTAATGGGACAATTGATGGCTACAACCATCAAACTATTAGTCGTAGTAGTTTAAAGGATACTTTTTTTTTAACTGTGGTGAACATAAATATTAGATGGGGGCAGTGGAAAGGTAGGCTCCTAGATGGCAGGTAATCGTTTTGATAAGCCTTCACTGGCCACCTACTCGTCTTCCTTGTGGAACATTAATGTTATAAACGTATCGTTCTGTGTATTGTTGTCGCATCAATTCAAGCATTTTATCGCAATATGGATTTTTGTCCGTATCGCCCACCTCTACAGTACACTCTTAGGAAAAAAAGGTATGTCAGATCAAATCAAATCAAATCAAATTGTATTTGTCACATGCGCCAAATACAACAGGTGTAGAACTGACAGTGAAACTCTTACTTACAAGCCCTTAACCAACAATGCAGTTTTAAGAAAATACCCCCCCCCACCAAAAAAAGTAAGAGATAAGAATAACAAATAATTAAAGAGCAGCAGTAAATAACAATAGCGGGGCTATATACAGCGGGTACTGGTACAGAGTCAATGTGAGGGGGCACCGGTGTCGAGGAACCTAAAAGGGTTCTTTGACTGTCCCCGTAGAAGAACCATTTGAAGAACCCTTTCTGGTTCCAGGTGGAACTCTTTTGTTTCCATGCGGAACCTTTTTGGGTTCCATTTAGAACCCTTTCCACAGAGATTTCTACTTGGAACCAAAAAGGGTTCTACCTGGAACCAAAAACGGTTCCCAAATGGTGATAGTCTCAGAACCCTTTTGTAACCCTTTTTTCTACGTGTACTGTAACGCTTAGAAATAATGACTAGGATGCCCCAGAAAGGGTTAAAGGTCAGAATAAGGGGGTGTAGATGTATACGTTGGACATGGAGGGTGAGGTGGTACTTAGGTGATTGGGAGTGCTGTTTGCTGACTAAACTCTGAGCCTTTACAACACGCAAGCTATTATTGGCCGACAGATGGTGCATCACATTTTAATGCTCACACCTTCTGTGGCTCTCTCTCCCTCCCTAGACACACCCCCCTTCAGAGGAATGGAGCATAGCACTACTCTTTAATACACAACACTCTCTCTCAAACACAAACACAAACACACATGCTCACCTCTCTGTCGGTATTTGTCTCTTATGGAGTCTTGAACACCTTACTTTCTTTCTCTGTTTGTCTGTTTGTCATACATATCCACGGCAGCACACAAACATACACATCATTCTGTCATGTATGTTTGCATGTAGAGATACCGTATGTTTCCTTATACTGTACATGTTAATTAGAGACTGCTTTGTGATATTAGAGGACTTCCCTCTACAGTTAACATGTCTTCTTCACCTCCCAAAAAAATGTATTGCTTTCCTCCTCAAAGTGATATTTCAAGGTTTTGGCAATGAGGCCCTTTATCTACTTCCCCAGAGTCAGATGAACTGAATATGTATGTCTCTGCGTGCGGTTTGAGGAAAGTTGCTAACTAGCGTTAGCGCAATTTCTCACTGGGGTTAGCTCAATGACTGGAAGTGTATGGGTATCTGGCTCACGAAACTAGCTTTAAATTCCTTTATACTAGACACATTATAGACATAAAAATATCCTCAAGTTCGTCTGACTCTGGGGAAGTAGATAAAGGGCCTCATTGCCAAAATTCAGAAGTATCCCTTTAATAATGATGTAATTTGTAATTTATTCAGAACATATTGTGGTCATCTTTATACATAGAAATTCAAACACAGCAATATAAAAGGCTATTTTAAAGGTGGCAACAAGGTTTCCCTAATAAAAGTACAAATGGTTTGGCTAACTTTACATGTGCCATTCTTTATTTCTACACTTAGGGGAGAGTGGCGTATGTCGTACCAAAATGGTTAGTTGAGCCATGCCTTGTTTCTAGGAAACCATTTAATCATGTGACCAAACATTTAGGAAGAGTTCATCCTTTCATGGAGTTTGTGAAGGAAGAACCCATGTGTCCTTTTATAAAAGGCTATTTTAAAGTTGGCGACAACATTTCTCTAATACAAGTGAAAAGGATTTGGCTTGGTTAACTTTACTTGTGCCATTTTTATTTCTAAATTTAGGCTCAATCCCAATATCCCCTCTTAGCCCCCCCTTAGCCCTACCCTTGTTTTCAGGGGTCCCTCGGTGATGGAGTGTCTCTCAAAAACAAAGCAACTAGTGGTAGGGAGAGGTAAATAATCCTAAGGAATGGGACATCACTCGCACACAGCAAAAGCTGCCAAAGGATAGCCTACTACGCAATTCATTGACTACGAGCCTTGTGTTTTTCACAATGTAGCCATCCTCTGGCTGCCGTGGCTGTGATTCAACGTAGAGTAGTATTGAAGCAGGAGCATTCATTTACATAATAGCAGCTTGACATGTAACAAATCAAATCAAACTGTATTTGTCACACAGTGTAGACCTTGCAGTGAAATGCTTACTTACAAGCCCTTAACCAACAGTGCATTTCAAGACAGAGTTCAGAAAATGTTGACCAAATAAAAGAAAGTAAAAAATAATAAAAAGTAACAGAAGAAAATAGCAATAACGAGGCTATATACCTCCTCCCTATAAGCGGTCTCATTGTTGTCGGTGATCAGGCCTACCACTGTTGTGTCGTGTTTGGCCACGCAGTCATGGGTGAACAGGGAGTACAGGAAGAGACTAAGTACACACCCCTGAGGGGCCCCAGTGTTGAGGAGTAGCGTGGCAGACATGTTGTTGCCTACCCTCACCACCTTCCGCCTGTCAGGAAGTCCAGGATCCAGTTGTAGAGGGAGGTGTTTAGTCCCAGGGTCCTTAGCTTAGTGATGAGCTTTAGGCACTATGGTGTTGAACAATGAGCTGTAGTCAGTGAACAGCATTCTCACATAGGTGTTCCTTTTGTCCAGGTGGGAAAGGGCAGTGTGGAATGCGATAGAGATTGTGTCATCGTGGATCTGTTTGAGGGATATGCGAATTGTAGTGGGTCTATGGTATTAGGGAGAACGCTGTTGATGTGAGGCATGGCCAGCATTTCAAAGCACTTCATGGCTACCGAAGTGTGTGCTATGGGGCGGTAATCATATATGCAGGTTACCTTCGCTTCCTTCAGCACAGGGATTATGGTGGTCTGCGTGAATCATGTAGGTATTACAGACTCGGTCAGTGAGAGGTTGAAATTGTCAGTGACGACACTTGCCAGTTGCTCCGCGCATGCTTTGTGTACTCGTCATGGTAATCCATCTGGCCCCGCGGCTTTTTGAATATTTACCTGTTTACGGGTCTTGCTCACATCGGCTACAGAGAGTGGTATCATAAAATCGTCCAGAACAGCTGGTGCTCTCATGCATGCTTCAGTGTTGCTTGCCTCGAGGCTTGTATCACTGGACAGCTCGCGTCTGGTTTTCCCTTTGTAGTCCATAATAGTTTTCAAGCCCAGCCACATCCGTCAGAGCCGGTGTAGTGGGATTCAATCTTAATCCTGTATTGACGCCTTGCTTGTTTGATGGTCCATCTGAGGGCATAGCGGTATTTGTTATAAGCGTCCGGATTAGTGTCCAGCTCCTTGAAAGCGGCAGCTCTAGCCTTTAGCTCGATACTGATGTTACCTGTAATCCATGGCTTCTGGTTGGGATACGTGTGTAATGTCACTGTGGGGACGATGTTGTCGATGCACTTATTGATGAAGCAGATGACTGAGGTGGTATACTCCTCAATGCCATTGGATGAATCGCGGAACATATTCCAGTCTGTGCAAGCAAAACAGTCCTGTACCGTAGCATCCGCATCATCTGACCACTTTCATATTGAGCGAGTCATTGGTACTTCCTGCTTTAGTTTTTGCTTGTAAGCAGGAATCAGTGGGATAGAATCATGGTCAGATTTGCCAAATGGAGGGGCTTTGTATGCATGTGGAGTTATTTATTATTTAACTAGGCAAGTCAGTTAAGAACAAATTCTTATTTTCAATGACGGCCTAGGAACAGTGGGTTAACTGCCTTGTTCAGGGGCAGAATGACAGATTTTTACCTTGTCAGCTCGGGGATTCGATCTATCAACCTATCGGTTACTAGTCCAATGCTCTAACCACTAGGCTACCTGCCACCCCCAGTAAAGGAGTGAAGGTGGTCTAGAGTTTTGTTTCCTCTGGTTGCACATGTGAGATGCTGGTAGAAATGAGGTAAAACGGATTTAAGTTTGCCTGCATTAATGTCCCCGGCCACTAGGAGCGCCGCTTCTAGATTAGCATTTTCTTGTTTGCTCATGGGCTTAAACAGTTGGTTGAGTGCGGTCCTAGTGCCAACATCGGTTTGTGATGGTAAATAGATGGCTACGAATAATATAGATGAGAACTCTCCGGTTGAAATATGATTGAAGATTTATGTTAAAAACATCCTAAAGATTGATTCCATACATCGTTTGACAAGTTTATACGGTCTGTAACGGAACTTTTGGACATTTTGTCTGCAACTAGTGAACGCGCTTCATGAGTTTTGATTAGTTAAACAAATGCGCTAACAAAAGTAGCTATTTGGACATAAATGATGGACATTATCGAACAAATCAAACATTTCTTGTGGTAGTGGTATTCCTGGGAGTGCATTCTGATGAAGATCATCAAAGGTAAGTTAATATTTATAATGTTATTTCTGACTTCTGTTGACACCAACATGGCGGATATATGTATTTGTTCTCTGAGCACCGTTCTCAGATTATAGCATGGTTTGCTTTTTCCGTAAAGCTTTTTTGAAATCTGACACAGTGGTTGCATTAAGGAGAAGGACATATTTAATTCCATGCATAACACTTGTATTTTCATCAGCATTTATAATGAGTATTTCTGTAAAATGATGTGGCTCTCTGCAACATCACCGGATGTTTTTGGAAGTACTGAACATAACGCGCCCAATGTATACTGAGATTTTTTTATATAAATATTAACTTTATCGAACAAAACATACATGTATTGTGTAACATGAAGTCCTATGAGTGTCATCTGATGAAGATCATCAAAGGTCAGTGATTAATTCTATCTCTATTTCTGATTTTTGTGACTTCACTCTTTGGCTAGAAAAATGGCTGTGTGTGTTTTTGTGACTTGGCTCTGACCTCACATAATTGTTTGTGGTGCTTTTGCTGTAAAGCCTATTTCAAATCGGACACTGTGGTGGGATTAACAACAAGATGACCTTTAAAATGGTATGTTTGAGGAATTTTAATTATGAGATTTCTGTTGTTTTGAATTTGGCACCCTGCACTTTCCCTTGCTGTTGTCATATCGATCCCGTTAATGCGATTTCAGGCCTAAGAAGTTTTAATATTAGACATCGCGCACCAGCTGATATTGACAAATAGACACACACTCCCACCCCTCGTCTTACCAGATTTAGCTTCTCTGTTTTGCCGGTGCATGGAAACTCCCGCCAAACTCTATAATATCCGTGTCGGCGTTTGGCTATGACTCGATGAAACATAAGTTACTACCCTTTTTAATGTCCCGTTGGTAGGACAATCTTGATTGTAAGTCAACTATTTTATTTTCCAATGATTGTAGGTTGGCCAATAGAACGGATGGCTGTAGGGGTTTACTCGCTCGCCGTTGAATTCTCAGATGGCAGCCCGACCTCCGCCCCCTTTTTCTCTGTCTGTTCTTCACGCAAATGATGGGGATTTAAAACGTCATCCATCCTCTCCGGTGCCATTCTACACTTTCACATTTCCTTCACTCAGTCGTGATTAACCAGTGGAAGCAATTAAAACCACTGTTCTGCACTAATATTTATACCAAAGGTTTAAGGGTCCAAACACAGATTGGCTACATAGCTACATAGGCATACAGGTATTGCATACAGGCAAGAAAAGAGTTAGCTACAGTACATTGCTTCGGCTGCATTACATCACAAGTATCTTCAATCTCTAACGTCAACGTTACTAGCTACAATAAAGAACATTGACAAATGATGGACTTTAGAATATATATATATGAAAAGCAAGGCAAGCATACAAAATTGCTCATTCAATTTGCAGTAAATGCATCCACTTACAACCACTGGGTTTCACAAGATGACAGCCTGGGTTGCTGGTTTGCTCAGGAGTCCCTAAAACATTAAAAGGATAGTTCACCCATTTACAAAATGACACATTGGTTTCCTTACCCTGCAAGCAGTCTATGGACAAGATATGACAGCAATCCATGCTTTGATTTTGTTTTCCTGGCCAATTTTCCAAATGCTTACATTTTAGCATTTGTGGGACAAATCCCATTCAAGTCATGGTACTGACATTAGCATTTTTCCCATATCATGTTCAAGTCCCAACCCTGGAGAGCTTCACAATCAGTTGTAGATACTTTTGGAGGATCATGTGAGGAAAATGCTAATATCAGTAACAGGAATTGGGTGGTATTTGTGCCACGAATGCTAAATGTTATCGTGTGGAAACAGTGCCAGGGGACCCTAAACCAAAGCATGGATTGCTGTCATGCCTTGTCCATGGTGCTTAGAGGGTAAGGAAACCAATATGCAATTTTGGTGAAGTATCCCTTTAAACAACACAAATTACAAATCATACAAATGCCAAATGCTCATATAGCAATCTAAATGTATAGCTAGCTGGCTAATGTTAGCTAGTCAGATAGCATGTTAAATAGCAATTTTCGTAAGTTGACGTCATGGCAAACACATATGCACCATTGTTTGTCTCTACATGAACTAGCGTATTCCTCTTAACTGTATATTTTTTTACTTGAACTTCAATTCTAATATTGTTGTCAGACATTATTCTTGAAGCAACCTTCCAGGGTTGGGTAACAGAGCTTCATGGGAGTTTTGGGAAGCACTTGATAGAAAGTCTGCAGCTCGATTCGCTTTCTTTGGAGAGCCAACTAGAGGGCTGAAAAGGAGCTACGCTCAAAGTTGATTTGGGAGACCACTATGACTCGATGGGGCTCGCAGGATTGCGCAAAATGAAGTGGGAGGGCTAAGGGCAGGGGCTAAGGGGAGGGGCTAAGGGGAGGTTATTTGGATTGAACCTGAGGCGAGAGTGGGGTAAGCTGTACCACAGGGTTCGTTGAGATGCCCATCTTTTCTAGTAAACCGTACACAAAATGAATCATGTGACCAAATAATTAGGAAGAGGTCATCCTGTCACGGAGTCTGTGAAGGAAGAAAACACATGGACAAATCTATACGCAAGATAGGTCCAAAAAAACGTATTTTCACAAAGTCAAATGAATTTATTGTGTTATAGGTTTCATGATGCTTGTATATAAACCAAATTAGATCGTTTCAAATGTGATTTATACATCACTTCGGGTATCTATAAGCTACAATATGAGGTCCTAAACCTGGCATGAAAGTGTATGATTGTAGCTGTGAGGGTTAGTATAGTCAAGTGGTTGCTTTGGGGTAAATTGTGTCGTTTGGCAAGGGGCTAGTTGAGCCAAGGGATGATTATATTTGGTCAGTTTTATGCATAATATGCATAGCATATTTGCCATTTGTTATGCATATGAACTCACGATAGTGCATTTGTATTGTTACAGAGCAGACATCTTCATGCCCCGTGTATACACATGTAAAACAAGCAGGGCTCTAACTCCCCTTAAGGTTATTGAGAGACCAGACGAGGAAGTGAGAGAAGGGCCGGTCCATTCGAGCCTCAGCAATGGGATGAACAGATAGACCTTATGACACTGAAGAGGCACATTGAAAAAAGAGAAACCAAACATGTACCTGTGTGAAAGAGAGTCTATGATAGAGAAGCAGAGGCACCAATGTCTTGTCCAATAACATGGATTCTAAATATATCAAAAATCTCGCGGACCAGTTTTATCGGCTTAGTAGCCTCGAATACATCTTACTCCAAGGCTTACCCCTTCCCTATGTTCCATTTCCTCCATTCCCAGGGTAAGAGAACACATTTATGTTATGTTAGGACTCCTGATTATTCCCACTGAAACACAGCATCCTAAAATATATGTAGATATCTTTGTTAGAACGAAGACTATATTTCCCTTGACGTTGTGATGTTGAGTGTACAATATGGATCAATATGCCCCACTCTCCCATATCACGCCAATGAGACAACTGATTTTAGCATGAAGCTCTAGTCATCGCCACTGGTCAATCAGTGTGTAGTACAGTCTATAAGAGAGTGCATGTTAGAGTCTTTGTAATGTGTGTCATGCTTCTAAACCCTTAATAACACACAGGGAGGAAATGAGACAGACTCCCCCCCCACACACACAGCCTTCTCCCTTCATTCTCAGGGTAGAATGACTGTTTGTGAGCATCTGAAAGTCATTAGAGGCTCTGCAGTCTGTCAAGTGCCAACACACACACACACACGCGCAAACACACACACTGGAATGTTTCACACACACTCGAACACAAAACCTATCACCGGCAGACACTTTACCTCTTGCACACACACACCCTCACAGACACACATACACAGAGATACACACTGAAAGTACTGAAGCCCAGCAGCTTCTTTCTGCTGTGCAGGGCCTGGGGATTGGTCATGTGCTGATGAGTCGCTATAATAATATATGAGCAAATCACAAGCAGTCTGCAAATTAATCATTTCCCCCTCTCTCCCCTCCCTCCCTCCCTCACACACACACACACACACACACACACACACACACACACACACACACACACACACACACACACACACACACACACACACACACACACACACACACACACACACACACACACACACACACACACACACACACACACACACACACACACACACACACACACACACACACACACACACACACACACTCACACACACACACTCACACACACACTTGCTCTGTTCGTCAGGCTTCGGGGAGAGGGACTTCTTGCCTGCAGACGTAAGTGAGGAGGGCTCTCTCACAGATGGTAACACTGGCATCAGATGGAATTTATATAAGAGTGGTTTTGATTACATGCCAAGGCACTATCGTGGGAGAGTGTGTGTCTGTGTGTTGGCTTCGAGTACATTTGAACATTTAGTGTACGTTCATGTGTATGTTTGTGAACAGATTTGTGTGTTTGAACATATGTGTATAAGTGTGTGTTTGTAAATGTGTGTGTGTGTACAGGTTTGTGTAAGCATTGTTTGTGTGTGGATCGTAGAAGGAGCCACCAGAGGGAAGCAGTCATGGGGCTGTTACACTGCGACGTTCACTAGGAGAGAGAGAGATGCTTGAGTGGAGAGGGGGAAATCGTGGCAATGGCAATAGAGGAGAGAGATAGGATCATAGCAGCACCTCATGGATCTCTCTTACTTCTCTCTCTACTTGGAAACATGATCAGAGAGCTTCACCACAGACAACATCCAACACATCTCTGTTAGCTAGGGAGCGGGCAAAAGGAGCGAGCTACAGTACCCATCTGCAGCCACCCAGCAGTAGAGAGGCTGGCAAGGGAGGGGTGAGGAGGTGGAAGCAAAGGAGGAGGAGGATGTGAGAGTAGAGGGGAATGAGGGCGGTCTCCTCCTGCCTTTCTCTTCTCCGAGGCGTGGAGGAGGGAGGGCTGAGGGATAACTAGGGGGAGCGGGCAGAGTGAGTAGATACAGTGGGTTGTTTGAGGAAGTCATGTGGTAGTACCCCAGCCCTCCCTCCTCCCCTTTGTTCCTTCTGATCTCTATGCTCAAGGCCTTTGGGTGTTAATTAGGAGACCTAGATAATGCCACACTAATGAAAACAAGACCAGTGGTTTCTCTTTCTTTTCAGATAAAGCGTTAGGTTGGGTTTTGAACTGTCTCTGGACATAAGACAGATAGGGATAGAAAGGGAAGAAGAGAGAAAGAGAGAGAGAGAGAGAGAGAGAGAGAGAGAGAGAGAGAGAGAGAGAGAGAGAGAGAGAGAGAGAGAGAGAGAGAGAGAGAGAGAGAGAGAGACAGACAGACAGAGGGAGTGAAATACGAGAAAGAAAAGGAGAGAAGGAATGAGGGGGAGAGGTTTCTGAGGTTAAACTATTTTTCCTGTTTCTTGTCACTCGGCACCTCCATACACAATGGCCCAGCGGAGTGTGTCATGAAGGGGAAAAGGAAAATCTCTCCTGTACAGTCAGCACTGTTCTACCTGCTGACCCATTGACTGGGAGACTACACACACACACACACACACACACACACACACACACACACACACACACACACACACACACACACACACACACACACACACACACACACACACACACACACACACACACACACACACACACACACACACACACACACACACACACACACACACACACACAGCTCAATTCTGGTTTGCAGATCCCAACATGTTTGTGTGCAGATGTGTGATCTGTAGCGGGATTAAAGTGGGTGATGTAAGTAGGTGTGGGTTAGCCCTTTAGAGAATCAGAAGAAGTGTTGGTATCTGAGGGAGGTGGTGGGTGACCATCTTGGGAATAATCCATGCGGGCGGTGCTGGTGTGTCTTTATGTGCTGGCCATTTGTTTGGGTTATCGCAGTGTGTGCCGGAGTAGGTGGATTAGATGGAAACTTAAGAAGCATGGCTGTCTCCATGCAGCTTGGTCCAGGCATCTGTCATTCCTCAGTCCAACACCACACACCCTATAAATCCCAGAACACACAGGCCAGACTGATGCCCTTCATTCCAACAACGCTATGCAGAGATGCTGCAGGGAAGGGGGGAGCACATGTGTGTTTTCTTATTTTGAAAGGAAGAAACTATTTTGTTTACAATTCAACCTCGGATGAGCGAGACATTCCTACAGTGTTATGCGTGAGTAAGTCACCCTGGTCATTTCAAAATCAGCGTGCCTTCATCTTCATGTAGGACAGTCAATGTCATTATGTGTTTTAAAATTTGTAGATTGCATTTTTTTACCTTGGCTGGACCTCGCTGCGACATTTGAACTGATCTGTGTTTATTTTAAAAGTGCAGGAAAAAAAGAGAGATAGAAAAGGGAAGAAGAATAGAGTTGACTTGTTTGGGGCAACACTCGGCCCCCCCTAAGTGTAAAATGGGATGAGATATTCTGCCTCTCGGACTTAACGTAATGTAAGAGAGTGTGAAATTAAACTGCACAGGAATAAAAGGGAGCCGTCGTCGTTTGTCGCCGGCTCGCTTATCGAAACATTCAGACAACTGGAACATTGAAAGCTCCAAAAACTTGTACCAATCCCCTTTGTGTAAGGTCCTGAGCAAACATTGTGATATTTGAAAGCCGCTGAGACTCCAAAGCCAGAGTTAGAACGACAAACACAAAGTGCCTCTAAATCCTGCCTCTTCGCAGCACCACACTGTATCAGCGTGTGTGTGTGTATGCGTTTTGTGTAACCGTTAATTCCTATCCTTCTCTTCATGTCTTTACATTCCCTGCACCTACACGGCGTCTATAAACTCTGTTAATTTGATTTACCGCATCTCAAATTGAGTTGAAAAAATGATAAGAGGGAAAATGTACCTTTTATTAATAACCTAAAGTAGTGTGCAACGGATCGTGTCTGGCTTTCCTCTCGGGTGGACGAGCGAGGTAAGTCAAGTCGGTTATGATGGGCACCTACTCTACATCGCTCAAGCAAACAGCGCGGGCAAGTGAGGGGCCATTGTGTTTGCTGCAGTGGTGATCAGATCCTGTCTAGAGAGTGCAGCGCGTGCAACTGGCGGGAGCGGTGAAGGACACCGCTAAAACACCGCAGCGTTCAAAGGGAACCACTGCTGCTCCGCTGAGAAGATGCACGTCAAAAGGAGAGAGCACTGAAAGAGTTTTAAAGACACGTCTCAGGAGAGTGCTCGAGCTAAAGCACCGTGTTGTAGGCAGACTGTACTGTTGCGTTCAGTGCCTCGGTGACCGAGCTCATTTTGCATTCTGATAAAGTAACCCTGAGTAATGACGAGGTGACTGACTGTTGTCTCTCTCTCTCTCGTTGTCCTCGTACAGGTCTCGGAGGTCACGGAGGTCAGGGGGGTCGGAAGCCGTTCCAGTGCAGGTACTGCTCCTACGGTGCCTCTCAGAAGGGCAACCTGAAGACCCATGTCCTGTGTGTCCACCGCATGCCCTTTGACAACAGCCAGTACCCAGACCGCCGCTTCAAACGCTCCCACGTCGACTCGGACGCCTCAGGGAACTCTGAGGATGGGACCACCAGCTACCCCACGGGAATTCATGGGGGTACGGCCGAACCCCCTCTCGCTGGAGACCCCCTGAATCCATGACTGATGTCACCTGGCATGGAGGTGCCAGCCTTCGACTCTACACCTACTGTACTCTCTAGAGCCACATAACAGGGACTAGTCACTTCGCTTACTCCCAAAGCACAGCCAGACAAAAGGGGAGCATCAGTGACTGTACTGTTTTACCCAGAGCTCGCAGGACATCCTCAGTGTGTATTAGGTTAATAACAATAACATAACATGCATATAAACTACACATACACATTCATTAATATAAAATGCAGATATGTTAAATGTAGTGATGTGACAAATAGTGGAGACGACTATATTAAAAAGAAAAAAAAAGAAAATAGATAAAATCCTTAAAGTGACTTTCGTCAAAAAAAAGAATCCTGCTTTTATCAGAAAAATGATCCCGTAAACGATTTAGCGACAGTTGGGGATGATGGAAGAGGCCTGTTAAACACCCCTCTCAGAACATGACACCGGCTGCTGCCATTTGCAGAGGGCGAATGATGAGCAGCCAGTGGAGGCTGGGCAGGCAGCGGCAGTGGTGGGGGGGCCTTGGTGCCAGCCTGACTGGAGCTGTCATCCCAGAGGAAATCAATTCACCCCCCCCCCTCTCATTTTTTCATCTTTCTCGACCCATCAGTCCAGCCCCCTCCACCCTCTGCCCCTACTGCACTACAGGAGTAACCTAACCCTGGTCGACATGTGAGGGGGTCAAACTCAGTTCCATCAACTGGCCAGAGCCACCTTCCTCCTCCTCCTCCCCCACTTTCTTTCTCTTTAAAACGACTCAAATCCAACATGGCCTCAGGAAGTAAAAAAAAAAAAATCAATGATGTATTTAAAGGAGCCATTAGAGGCACAGAGATGTGTTCTGTGCAATATTGTCATTTATTTGGATATCACCTTACCAGACACGGAGAGCTGGAGTTAATAGAATGTGTTTTATTTCATTGAACTTTCATGTTAGATAATGGTGAGGTCTATTTCTAAGGAGTTGGGTGGTTGTTCTTTGAAATTGAAAGTGTAGATAGTGAAGATGCACATATTGGAATTGGAACCTCTACAACTTGATGTACTGTAACTTTAGTCAGAGGTTGAATGTTTCGTTTATATGAAGACTGTGACTCTGAAATCTAATGAAGGCACAACACAGGACGTGTTTCCTCAGACACGATGCAGGACTATCTTCCAATAAGCTCCTCTAAAGAAGCTTCAGAATGAACAACAATACATAAAGGTAATCAACCTGCTCCCTGTCTCTAATTTAAATGTATTAGTTCAAAAATACACAAAAGGACTTTTTCTACAAATGTATTTTCCAATTCATTTTTAGGTTCCGGACAAAGAGTTTTGTGAGTGTAATTATTGCATGTTTTTTTGTGTGTTGATTTTCGATATGCTACTTCACTGAAACAATTAACAAACCATATAGTTTTGATCCTATAAAATCAAGCTGCTTTTAAAAGGCCCCCAAAAATGGTTTCACTGTACTTCCGTTCGCTGAAGGCTATTGGACAGTGGGGCGTAAACAGAGGATGATGCTTTTTATTGTGTTGGTATGGGAGCAGGGGGGGGGGGGGGGGTTGTTATGCTTCTGATAAAGAGGAATGATCTGGACTTTTAAGAAAGTCAGTATCTTCCCTCACAGCCAAGGAGAGCTGAACACTTGAAACCCCGGGGGCCTTAACACCACAGCTATACCTAAAGGAGTTTACAGGCTCAAATACACTGCTCCTATCAGTTGAGAGAGAGAAATATGAAAAGAAAAGATAGAAAGGAGGAAGGAAAGAAAGAGAGTATGGATATGTACAGAATGCAGTCGTGGTTTAAATGGGGTCATTTTAATTAGGACATTTCTGCCATTCAGCGATCTACTTACAGTGTTTTTTGTTCGTTTGCTTTCCTGGCATAGTTTCGCACGGCTTTACTTCAGATCGAGTCAATGTAATGCAGCTGTTTGTATGATCTCTACCATGGAGCCACAACACTGAGATCCGACTGAAACGACTGTAGTGAGCTTTAGGTTTAAATGCGCCACTGTGCCAGGCGCTTGCCTTTCCGTGTGTGTAGGTACGTGTGTGCGGGTGTGCCTACCTAACTATATTAGAGGAAAATGAACAACAACAAAAACGTGAAAAATAAAGGATTCACATTCCATTTCTAGCACTTTTCAGGTTTTCTAGTATATCTGTACGTTTTAAGCTATGCGATATGGAAATGATGCTGTTTGTGACACTGGAAACATCGTTGGTTGCCATCCTCTGTGACGTGTTCGTCCATCCCTCACTGTGCTACTGTTTACCTGTCTGTAATCACAAAACCACCCATGTTTTCCCTGAACATATTTTGCTGTCATGACTCAATTAAGAAACAGATACACATGTACAATTAGAACCTGAAGATCCCTGCACGAACAAAGAAGTTCCAATCATGTCTATGTATTACTCTCTGTACTCCGTGATCACGGTCACGATACTGTCCACGTTCCTTAATGAAGTATATTTCTATATCAGAGGTAAAATAAGTAGAGGATTTTGTTACCACTACTATATGCTTACAACCAGTCGACAACTTTGCATTCAAATATAATTATTGGGCATTATTTATTACTCCACATCAGTTTTACAGACCAGGAGAACAATTCTGATAGCTGTAAATCAAAGTTGTTCTTCGTTCAAAAGTCATTTATTCATTGACTCTTCCTGCTGCTGTTAGGACGTCCTGGAGTCTTTGAAGCAAGTACCTTTTAATCCAGTGTTTGACGCAATAAAACCTCTACCTCTGCGAATACTGGTTTTGTCTGGTCCAACATGCAACACTCTTGTGTCAGGCCTTCCATTAGTAATCCTAATCCGAATCGTTCAGAATTGATCATGAAACTCCTTCGCTGCCAATAACACCTGATGTAATCTAGTAGTGCCGGCACACCTACATGTATATGTGAGCACTATACCGCTGATTACTGTTATTACCGCACACACACACGATCTGCTACTGTCAGTCGACAGACACTTACACATGCCAGAGAAACCCAGGTACACAGCCACAGAACACACTGATAAGCGCTCATCCAAGGTGCCGTAATATTCGAAGAGTGTCAAATTGAAAAGAAGCTGGTGATGTGTGGCGCCAAAAGAGACTGAATGAGATAGAATGGCTTTCGTAAAAGCGTAATGAGCGCCACCTGTTACGTCTCACCAGCAAAAGCCTTCGCTGTTATGCCTCGAAAGAAAATGTAGGCCTGATGCGTTATACTTTGAGTGTCAGTCTGCAGAGAGAGACTGAGAAAGTGAGGAGGAACTGGAGAGATACGCGAGGGGTAGAAAACCCAGTGAATTTGAAATGTTGTCCCCAGCGCCGGCACTTTTTTTTTTACTGTTAATGGAGAAATACAGTGCGTGGCATGTTTAATAGGTTTCGTTTTTATTATACAGCGCCGAATAATTAACTTGGAAGCAGAGTGTCACATAGATTTATCTTTTAATTAAAATAGCGTGGTTCACGCATACTTGAGTGGTGGTCCAAATAAACGCAATATCCAAATTTATGTTTTGTTTATCTTCCTGTTAATTATGAGGAGATTGTTCGCTGTATAACCCTTCATCTCTTTTTTTTTCTTTAACCAAGTTAGGAGGTCTGTATCGCAAGCAATAAACCCTCACAGTCAGATTTTATTAATTTATGGGTAATTACGAGAACGGGGACGAATAAGGTGCTTAGAATGATCCAGGCTCATTTTTATAAACAGTGATGAATGTGCATTGCTGGCTGGCATACAGAGATGATGAAAATAAGCATGATTTTTTATATTTTTTTATTGTTGTAAAATGTGAATAATTGACAATATCTCTGTTCCATCACAGGGCTGAGCATTGTGAAACAACCACCAAACACAGGACTTCACAGATGCACACTCACAGCATTCAACAATTCACATACAGTAAACGCACATGCACAAGCAGTCACACCTACATCCGAACCGTGTGCATTAGTTTCATTTTCTGTCGTTCCTGTCATATTGGTGTATTGAGGGTGTCACACTGTAGAACTGCACCCTGTATGTTGGTAATGTGCTTAACATCCGTCTGCTAGCTACAGTAAGTGTTCCAGTGTGAGAAGAGAACAGGCCAGTCCTCATCCCCCAGTGGAAAACCCTGTGTTCATCCCCTCCATCCCGCCAAGCCAAGCTTCACCCTCCAGATAAGACCATCAAAAGGGTGAGTGGCTGTGCAAATGGAATCTCCGCCGCTGTGAATGCGGATGATGGTGATCTAATTTTGAGTGAGTGTGTTGTGTGTGTGTCCAGGCTTCCTCTCCTCTAACAGGGGGCTGAGCTGCTGGATCCACGATGTAGCATTCGTCTGGGTCGATGACTGTCGGCTAGATTCTGTAATCTGGCTGATAGCTCCGTTAGTGTTGTGCGAAGAGAGGGTTTGGCCCGTCGTCAGTCAGTCTCTCTCTCCCACGTTTGCCCAATGGGTGATAGTCCCTGGGCTAGGAAATCCCACCTGATCCAGGGACTCAAAAATGGGATTGATATGTGGCTCATTGTCTAAAATGTTTCTATGTTTCTATAGCCCCATAGAAGCATCTCAACTCCTTGTAGCCCAAGGTCATTTTACTTTAGGACTGCCTTTACCCTCACCTCAGGATCCAGATAATGTCCCCTTGAGCAAGGTATCATCCAACCAGTTTGACATATGCTGTTTGGTACAGAATGAGGATGTTGTTATGCTGGTGAATGAGGACCCAAAAGCGACTTAACGAAAACAGAGTCTTTATTCCAGTATATGACAAAAGTAATAATCCTGGAAAAATCAAGAAGAAAACAAAACAGGAAAAAACTTAAATCCACTCGTAGTAACGAGGACAGACTGGAGACTCGACCATTGACTGCAGGTTGCTTCGGGAAGGAACCGACCGTAGCAGACTAAGACACCTGCTCACACGCAGCATCTGAAGGAGACAAAACACGACAGGGCGAGACAAGGACACAGCACAGCGAACATCATACAAGGATCCGACAAGGACAGAAGCGGAAAACAAGGGGAGAAATAGGGCTCTAATCAGAGGGCAAAATAGGGGACAGGTGTGAAAAGAGTAAATGAGTGAGTTAGGAGAATGAGGAACAGCTGAGAGCAGGAACGGAACGATAGAGAGAAGAGAGAGAGGGAGGGGGAGAGAGAGGGATAGAAAAAGGGAACGAACCTAATAAGACCAGCAGGGGGAAACGAACAGAAGGGAAAGCACAAGGACAAGACAATATATGACAAAACATGACAGTACCCCCCCACTCACCGAGCGCCTCCTGGCGCACTCGAGGAGGAATCCTGGCGGCAACGGAGGAAATCATCAATCAGCGAACGGTCCAGCACGTCCCGAGATGGAACCCAACTCCTCTCCTCAGGACCGTAACCCTCCCAATCCACTAAGTACTGGTGACCACGTCCCCGAGAACGCATGTCCATGATCCTACTTACCTTGTAAATAGGTGCGCCCTCGACAAGGACGGGGGGAAAGACGAACGGGGCGCGAAGAAAGGGCTTGACACAGGAGACATGGAAGACAGGATGGACGCGACGAAGATGTCACGGAAGAAGCAGTCGCACAGCGACAGGATTGACGACCTGGGAGACACGGAACGGACCAATGAACCGCGGAGTCAACTTACGAGAAGCTGTCGTAAGGGGAAGGTTACGAGTGGAAAGCCACACTCTCTGGCCGCGACAATACCTAGGACTCTTAATCCTACGTTTATTGGCGGCTCTCACAGTCTGCGCCCTGTAACGGCAAAGTGCAGACCTCACCCTCCTCCAGGTGCGCTCACAACTTTGGACAAACGCCTGAGCGGAGGGAACGCTGGACTCGGCGAGCTGGGACGAGAACAGAGGAGGCTGGTAACCCAGACTACTCTGAAACGGAGATAGCCCGGTAGCAGACGAAGGAAGCGAGTTGTGAGCGTATTCTGCCCAGGGGAGCTGTTCTGCCCAAGACGCAGGGTTTCTAAAAGAAAGGCTGCGTAATATGCGACCAATCGTCTGATTGGCCCTTTCTGCTTGACCGTTAGACTGGGGATGAAAACCGGAAGAGAGACTGACGGAAGCACCAATCAAACGACAGAACTCCCTCCAAAACTGTGACGTGAATTGCGGACCTCTGTCTGAAACGGCGTCTAACGGGAGGCCATGAATTCTGAACACATTCTCAATGATGATTTGTGCCGTCTCCTTAGCGGAAGGAAGCTTAGCGAGGGGAATGAAATGTGCCGCCTTAGAGAACCTATCGACAACCGTAAGAATCACAGTCTTCCCCGCAGACGAAGGCAGACCGGTAATGAAGTCTAAGGCGATGTGAGACCATGGTCGAGAAGGAATGGGAAGCGGTCTGAGACGACCGGCAGGAGGAGAGTTACCTGACTTAGTCTGCGCGCAGTCCAACAAGCAGCCACGAAACGGCGCGTGTCACGCTCCTGAGTAGGCCACCAAAACCGCTGGCGAATAGAAGCAAGTGTACCTCGAACGCCGGGATGGCCAGCTAACTTGGCAGAGTGAGCCCACTGAAGAACAGCCAGACGAGTAGAAACAGGAACGAAAAGAAGGTTACTAGGACAAGCGCGCGGCGACGCAGTGTGAGTGAGTGCTTGCTTAACCTGTCTCTCAATTCCCCAGACAGTCAACCCGACAACACGCCCATAAGGAAGAATCCCCTCGGGATCGGTAGAAGCCACAGAAGAACTAAAGAGACGGGATAAGGCATCAGGCTTGGTGTTCTTATTACCCGGGCGATAAGAAATCACAAACTCGAAACGAGCGAAAAACAACGCCCAACGAGCTTGACGTGCATTAAGTCGTTTGGCAGAACGGATGTACTCAAGGTTCTTATGGTCAGTCCAAACGACAAAAGGAATGGTCGCCCCCTCCAACCACTGTCGCCATTCGCCTAGGGCTAAGCAGATGGCGAGCAGTTCGCGGTTACCCACATCATAGTTGCGTTCCGATGGCGACAGGCGATGAGAAAAATAAGCGCAAGGATGGACCTTATCGTCAGACTGGAAGCGCTGGGATAGAATGGCTCCCACGCCCACCTCTGAAGCGTCAACCTCGACAATGAATTGTTTATTGACGTCAGGAGTAACGAGGATATGAGCGGACGTAAAACGCTTCTTGAGGAGATCAAAAGCTCCCTGGGCGGAACCGGACCACTTAAAGCACGTCTTGACAGAAGTAAGAGCTGTGAGAGGGGCAGCAACTTGACCGAAATTACGAATGAAACGCCGATAGAAATTAGCGAAACCTAGAAAGTGCTGCAACTCGACACGTGACCTTGGAACGGGCCAATCACTGACAGCCTGGACCTTAGCGGGATCCATCTGAATGCCTTCAGCGGAAATAACAGAACCGAGAAATGTGACAGAGGAGACATGAAAGGCGCACTTCTCAGCCTTCACGTAGAGACAATTCTCTAAAAGGCGTTGGAGTACACGTCGAACGTGCTGAACATGAATCTCGAGTGACGGTGAAAAAATCAGGACATTGTCAAGGTAGACAAAAACAAAGATGTTCAGCATGTCTCTCAGTACATCATTAACTAATGCCTGAAAAACAGCTGGAGCATTAGCGAGACCAAACGGCAGCACCTGGTAATCAAAATGCCCTAACGGAGTGTTAAACGCCGTTTTCCACTCGTCCCCCTCTCTGATGCGCACGAGATGGTAAGCATTACGAAGGTCCAACTTAGTAAAGAACCTGGCTCCCTGCAGAATCTCGAAGGCTGACGACATAAGGGGAAGCGGATAACGATTCTTAACCGTTATGTCATTCAGCCCTCGATAATCCACGCAGGGGCGCAGAGTACCGTCCTTCTTAACAAAAAAAACCCCCGCTCCGGCAAGAGAGGAAGAAGGCACTACGGTGCCGGCGTCAAGAGAAACAGACAAATAATCCTCGAGAGCCTTACGTTCGGGAGCCGACAGAGAGTATAGTCTACCCCGAGGGGGAGTGGTCCCCGGAAGGAGATCAATACTACAATCATACGACCGGTGAGGAGGAAGGGAGTTGGCTCTGGACCGACTGAAAACCGTGCGCAGATCATGATATTCCTCCGGCACTCCTGTCAAATCACCAGGTTCCTCCTGAGAAGAGGGGACAGAAGAAACAGGAGGGATAGCAGACATTAAACACTTCACATGACAAGAAACGTTCCAGGATAGGATAGAATTACTAGACCAATTAATAGAAGGATTATGACATACTAGCCAGGGATGACCCAAAACAACAGGTGTAAAAGGTGAACGAAAAATCAAAAAGGAAATGGTCTCACTGTGGTTACCAGATACTGTGAGGGTTAAAGGTAGTGTCTCATATCTGATACTGGGGAGAAGACTACCATCTAAGGCGAACATGGGCGTGGGCTTCCCTAACTGTCTGAGAGGAATGTCATGTTTCCGAGCCCATGCTTCGTCCATAAAACAACCCTCAGCCCCAGAGTCTATCAAGGCACTGCATGAAGCAGCCGAACCGGTCCAGCGTAGATGGACCGACATGGTAGTACAGGATCTTGATGGAGAGACCTGAGTAGTAGCGCTCACCAGTAGCCCTCCGCTTACTGATGAGCTCTGGCTTTTACTGGACATGAATTGACAAAATGTCCAGCAGAACCGCAATAGAGGCAAAGGCGGTTGGTGATCCTCCGTTCCCTCTCCTTAGTCGAGATGCGGATACCTCCCAGCTGCATGGGTTCAGTCTCTGAGCCGGAGGGAGGAGATGGTTGCGATGCGGAGAGGGGGAACACCGTTAACGCGAGCTCTCTTCCACGAGCTCGGTGACGAAGATCTACCCGTCGTTCTATGCGGATGGCGAGTGCAATCAAAGAGTCCACACTGGAAGGAACCTCCTGGGAGAGAATCTCATCCTTAACCTCAGCGTGGAGTCCCTCCAGAAAACGAGCGAGCAGCGCCGGCTCGTTCCAGTCACTAGAGGCAGCAAGAGTGCGAAACTCTATAGAGTAATCCGTTATGGATCGATCACCTTGACATAGGGAAGCCAAGGCCCTAGAAGCCTCCCTACCAAAAACTGAACGATCAAAAACCCGTATCATCTCCTCTTTAAAGTTCAGATAATTGTTAGAACACTCAGCCCTTGCCTCCCAGATAGCTGTGCCCCACTCTCGAGCCCGACCAGTAAGGAGTGAAATGACGTAAGCAATCCGAGCTCTCTCTTGAGTATGTGTTGGGTTGGAGAGAGAACACAATATCACACTGGGTGAGAAAGGAACGGCACTCAGTGGGCTGCCCAGAATAACATGGTGGGTTATTAACCCTAGGTTCCGGAGACTCGGAAGACCAGGAAGTAGCTGGTGGCACGAGACGAAGACTCTGAAACTGTCCTGAGAGGTCGGAAACCTGAGCGGCCAGGGTCTCAATGGCATGACGAGCAGCAGACAATTCCTGCTCGTGTCTGCCGAGCATAGCTCCCTGGATCTCGACGGCAGTGTTACGAGAATCCGTAGTCGCTGGGTCCATTCTTGGTCAGATCCTTCTGTTATGCTGGTGAATGAGGACCCAAATGCGACTTAACGAAAACAGAGTCTTTATTCCAGTATATGACAAAAGTAATAATCCTGGAAAAATCAAGAAGAAAACAAAACAGGAAAAAACTTAAATCCACTCGTAGTAACGAGGACAGACTGGAGACTCGACCATTGACTGCAGGTTGCTTCGGGAAGGCACCGACCGTAGCAGACTAAGACACCTGCTCACACGCAGCATCTGAAGGAGACAAAACACGACAGGGCGAGACAAGGACACAGCACAGCGAACATCATACAAGGATCCGACAAGGACAGAAGCGGAAAACAAGGGGAGAAATAGGGCTCTAATCAGAGGGCAAAATAGGGGACAGGTGTGAAAAGAGTAAATGAGTGAGTTAGGAGAATGAGGAACAGCTGGGAGCAGGAACGGAACGATAGAGAGAAGAGAGAGAGGGAGGGGGAGAGAGAGGGATAGAAAAAGGGAACAAACCTAATAAGACCAGCAGGGGGAAACGAACAGAAGGGAAAGCACAAGGACAAGACAATATATGACAAAACATGACAGATGTGGCCATACATCTGCATCACAGACCATCGACCATCATAGCATTCATATTGACCTACAAAGCTTTGGCCCAGACACTGGACCTGAATAGTAATGTGCTGAGGGATTTCCTGTGCCATGTCCTATGGAATACATTTAGAGGTGATGGGAGGTCAGAACTGGTAGGTAACTTGAGTGTGTGGAAGGTTTGTGTGTATGCGTACTCATGTTTGATCAGTCATTCGGCATGACAAAATATGCATGTCCCTCATTGCTCTTACTTGACCTAATTGAGTGAAAATGCTGGCTAGTCCCTGTTCACAATTATACCACTCAATCCCACACACCTATTTCTGTCCCACAAATATCAAAAAGTGTACATTTTTTTAACAACTGAAACAGCTTTTACTGCAATCTAGAGACAATCACTATGCTTAATTCTATGTAAAAAAAGTATATTTTCTGCATATCTAAGCATCCCTATTGAGCTGTCTGTATTTACACACTCACAGACACTCCATCACACACACAAACACCCATTTCCTCATTTGCTCACACACACATAATGTACATTTATACTGACTCTACACACATACACCCACTCGCATACAGTCATAATATACGCTGCTGCTACTCTGTAGATCACATATCCTGATGCCTAGTTACCTTACCCCTATACATATCTATCTCTACCACTCCAGTATCCCTGCACATTGCAGATATGCTACTGGAACTGACTGACCCTGTAAATAGTATAGTTATTTACTTTCTCGTGTTCTTAGTTCTGTTTCTCGTGTTTTTATTCTACCTTATTGTATTTTTAGTAGTACATTGTTATTGAATATTGCATTTTGGGGTTTAGAGCTTGCAAGAAAGGAATTGCATTGTACTTGTGCATGTGATGTTAAACATGTGAAACTTGCCAGCAGGCATCCCAGCTAAAATAGTTAGACAAGCTAGCTACTGTAACTTGATTGATAGCCTGAAATTGCTTCTTGGTAGCTCGTAAAGAGATTGGGAACCTATCTGGGCTAGCTAAAGCTAACTTAATACAATTACTAAGTGGCTAGTAGTATTGCAGTCAAAAGAAAACATTTAACATACATACAGTTGAATTCGGAAGTTTACATACACCTTAGCCAAATACATTTTAACTCAGTTTTTCACCATTCTTGACATTTAATCCCAGTAAAAAATACCCGTCTTTGGTCAGTTAGGATCGCCACTTAATTTTAAGAATGTGAAATGTCAGAATAATAGCAGAGAGAATTATTTATTTCAGAGGTTATTTCTTTCATCACATTCCCATGGGTCATTGTCCATTTGAAAGACCCATTTGTGACCAAGCTTTAAACTTCCTGACTGATGTCTTGAGATGTAGCTTCAATATAGCCACAAAACTTTCCTTCCTTATGAAGCCTTCTATTTTGTGAAGTTCCCTCCTGCAGCAAAGCACCCCCACAACATGATGCTGCCACCCCCCTGCTTCACGGTTGGGATGGTGTTCTTCGGCTTGCAAGCCTCCCTTTTTTTCCTCCAAACATAACGATGGGCATTATGGCCAAACAGTTCTATTTCTGTTTCATCAGACCAGAGGACATTTCTCTAAAAAGTATGATCTTCGTCCCCATGTGCAGTTGCA
Organism: Oncorhynchus gorbuscha; assembly: GCF_021184085.1. NCBI lineage: Eukaryota > Metazoa > Chordata > Actinopteri > Salmoniformes > Salmonidae > Oncorhynchus > Oncorhynchus gorbuscha. Next base: position 32,185,864 of record NC_060177.1, on the reverse strand, counting down.
AACCGTAGTCTGGCTTTTTTTATGGCGGTTTTGGAGCAGTGGCTTCTTCCTTGCTGAGCGTCCTTTCAGGTTATGTCGTTATAAGACTTGTTTTACTGTGGATATAGATACTTTTGTACTTGTTTCCTGCAGCATCTTCACAAGGTCATTTGCTGTTGTTCTGGGATTGATTTGCACTTTTTGCACCATAGTACGCTCATCTCTAGGAGACAGAACGCGTCTCCTTCCTGAGCAGTGTATACTTGCGTACTATTGTTTGTACAGATTAATGTGGTACCTTCAGGCATTTGTAAATTGCTCTCAAGGATGAACCAGACTTGTGGATTTTTTTCTGAGGTCTTGGCTGATTTCTTTTGATTTTCCCATGATGTCAAGCTAAGAGACACTGAGTTTGAAGGTAGTCCTTCAAATACATCCACAGGTACTCAATTGACTCAAATTATGTCAGAAGCTTCTAAAGCCATGACATAATTTTTTTGAATTTTCCAAGCTGTTTAAAGGCACAGTCAACTTAGTGTATGTAAACTTCTGACCCACTGGAATTGTGATACCGTGAATTATAAGTGAAATAATCTGTCTGTAAACAATTGTAGGAAAAATTACTTGTGTCATGCACAAAGTAGATGTCCTAACCGACTTGCCAAAACTGTAGTTTGTTAATTAAGGACATTTGTGGAGTGGTTGAAAAACAAGTTTTAATGACTCCAACTTAAGTGTATGTAAACTTCCGAATTAAACTGTATATACATATTTTTCTAAACAGACCAAATCTAAGAGGGCACTTGCATGACACCTCTGTCGATATACTTTTCAAGGTGCATTTGACTACTTGAACATGTCTGATCCGTTGTTCCTCACAGGCCAGGTTCTATCAAGGCCCTAAAACTACAACTGCCGTTTAGCTTGCAGCACTTCAACTACCCTTGCAATAACGAAAAACATATTATTTTTTTTACAACGATTTTACAAGAGCCATTCACTTTACAGAATAAACCTGAACCCTGAACTGTTTAAAAGAAGCTTAGAAGATGGAATGCTGTCAATGTCTCAGTATGTCTACTTTGTGTTATTCTTTGGCACGGTCGGGTAAAGTTAAACCTTTACATAGAGCAGATGCAGCCCATAACATGTATAGCTACGTGAAGCAGGACATCAACGTGTGGAAGGGTGAAGATGTGGCTTAGACGTCAGACAGTAGCCTATTTTATACCTGGCGCTAACATGTGTCCTTGGGCCTGATTTTTTGTCCACATTCTGATTTTGTCCACATGTCTACACAGTGCGTTAAAATGTCTCATATCTGTCCACTCTGTCCGCAATGTGGCCCCTCCTTGTAATGCAAACGATTTAACAGCTATTCTTTCAACATAATATTTATTCATCTATTTTAAGACACATATTGATGCCTTAAGTCAATGATGCCACCTGTCAATGATTTTAGTCGGCGGGATAGTGATGCTTTAAATAGTTTCATTGTCCAGATCTGTCTACACTTGTAAGATATCCAGACACCATGCGTGCCTGACTACCTCCGGAGGCGGTCAGGAAGATCTGATCACAATGCGTAGTTTAATTGTCTACACCTGTCTGAAAATGTGAGCACAATCAGAATGTCCGGCGAAGTCCACAAAGCAAAGTTACATGTATATGGCCTGCAGCACAGTCAAATAAGTTCATATTTTCGACAGTTTACTGAACAACTACTGATTTAGAACCATGGAGTTACCACAAGTCAGCACTTGTCAGCACTTGTCCATGGTACTGATTTCTGCTCCTCTGTCTGTCTCTGTCTCTGTCTCTGTCTCTGTCTCTGTCTCTGTCTCTGTCTCTGTCTCTGTCTCTGTCTCTGTCTCTGTCTCTGTCTCTGTCTCTGTCTCTGTCTCTGTCTGTCTGTCTGTCTCTGTCTGTCTGTCTGTCTCTGTCTCTGTCTCTGTCTCTGTCTCTGTCTCTGTCTCTGTCTGTCTGTCTGTCTGTCTGTCTGTCTGTCTGTCTGTCTGTCTGTCTGTCTGTCTGTCTGTCTGTCTGTCTGTCTGTCTGTCTGTCTGTCTGTCCTGTCCGTCCGTCCGTCCGTCCGTCCGTCCGTCCGTCCGTCCGTCCGTCCGTCCGTCCGTGTCTGTCTCTCTGTCTGTCTGTCTGTGTCTGTGTGTGTTTGCGTGAGTGTGCAAGTGAAACTTTTGGGGGACTCAACCTATTTGTAGGCTAGTTGAAAGCCATCCTCCATCCTCTGTCATACAGTACACTTTTAGCTTTTGTTGTAATAGGCTAACTAGCTAGAATGCTTGCTAGCCCAACTTCCTCGCATAGGCAACAATGAACCAGCTAAGTTAGTTAGCTAGTTAACATGAGCCTACTAGGATACATCTAGGCTACATATTGAACTCCAATCATCTCAGGCCAGTGGCACAACATATTCATTTATAGTTAAAACAGAATTGCTGTCTTAATAACTTGCCTGTACCGCGAATTATGTCAAAACCACAAGACCAAATCCCTATCTCCCTCCACGTCTTAGGAAAGGGCCAATTTAGCAAGCTAGCTACTGCAGGACATCAACACAAGCAGACCAGAAACAGACACGTTCTTCTGACAATTATGACGTTTTGCTTAGGATGGGATTTGATTGATGTGAAGCCAAATCCAAACTGGCCTCCCTTGGGGGGTGTTTTACTGCGCCAGGACAACCCATAGTTGAGCTCAGCTCAACACTGATTGGCTAATTATTTTATACTTTTTTTGCAAGGGAGGCCAAATGCTTGCTGGCATCAATCAGATACATGGGCTACACATACTTAGAGAGGGGAGCTGTTTCCCTTGCTCGGGTGATTTCTCCCGTGAGATTCAGCCACTTGCAAATAGACAGAAAAGTATGAGCGACGAAAAAGAGAAAAACAGAGCGACGAAAGAGACATTATTTGATTCTTTTTATTGGTCAAACATTTGGGGAAGCCTGTCTTCGGGTAAAAATGGGCCTAATACCTAGGTAAAAAGAGAAAGAGACTGGAAGGATCATTGTAAAATGAAATGGATTCCTCATGACGCAACCATAACGACAAAAACATTCTCACAATCTCCACTGTGCCCTGTAATATTTCTTATTCTCACACCGACTCTTTCCGTTATTGTTACCACTCAAACATGAACAGCACACACAATCCAAAATCAATTACACAATTACAGTCAGCTAAAATACACGTTTATTTTTCTTCCTCCCTCTGTTTCTTTCCCTACTTTTGCCTCAGTCTCAAACGCTGTGAGTGGGCTGAAAACAGTTAATGTTTGGAGATAAAATATCAGATGTGTTTTGCCTCCAGATATCCATTAAAGTACAGAATGATGTTTTCTATCACAGATTAAGACGCCAGATGTTCCGCCATCTCCACTCATTGCAGACGTAATGGGCTAGAATGCTGCAGTTTGTGACTTTGCTGGCATCCATTCTGTATACCGCACAAGGGAAAACAGTTTGCGATATATATAATTCTACGCCATCAATACGAAAGGTTTATTTCTTTGCAGCAGAACCAAGCTTTATAAGATGGCAACCATCAAAGCTAGGCGCTCTCTTTTGAAGAGTGAGCTAAGAGTTCCTGTTCATGTGTGTTTGTTGCGTTTAAGAAACATAGGATAGCAAGGCTCACGTGAAACGGGACTGATGTCAAGAGTATTGCCTCTGCTATTGCATAATCGCTCCATCCTCTTTCCGTATGTGATAACAAGTCCAAAATGTATCACTGGTAGTTTAACATTGTAAGACTAGACACTACAGACAGTGTAGGACATTCTGTAGACTTGGTAATATGTGTGAAACAAATACAGGGACTGAGAGAGAGAGAGTCTAATTCACTAGTTTGTACTTAGAGTAAATGAATACTGAGGACCTTTGCTGAGGGTTGAATTTGAACACTGCTTTGGTTATTGTCCTGGTTCCTGGGTTTTAGTCAAGGAAAGGTATCGGATTCTCACTCACAACCTTTGCTGTAGTTTCAGACAGATAAATCTCTTCATCGCCTGTTGTGGTCATGAAGTTTCACATTTGATCTTGGAGGATGTGGTCATGAACAATCAAAATCCTAATTATGGATACAGTGCAGCAAGGAAGTTTAAAAAATGGGTCCGGGGTGACCGGTGCTCGTCTATTTATTTTTTATTGAGGTCTCTGTGCAAAGCAACAAAATTGATTCATGTCCTTGTGCTTTTAAGACCTAGACATTCAGAAATGAGGCGGAACGCTGCTTAGAATTTCAAATGCGCTTTTAATACATCCTCCTCTTATTGACGTTTAGGTGGGAATCTGTCTTTTTTATTTCTGTCATTTTAGCAGCGTCTTTGTGCGTGTGGTGAGGGGGGAGAATGTGTGTGTGTGTGTGTGTGTGTGTGTGTGAGGGGGGAGAATGTGTGTGTGTGGTGAGGGGGAGAATGTGTGTGTGTGTGTGGTGAGGGGGAGTATGTGTGTGTGTGGTGAGGGGGAGAATGTGTGTGTGTGTGTGGTGAGGGGGGAGAATGTGTGTGTGTGTGTGGTGAGGGGGAGAATGTGTGTGTGTGGTGAGGGGGAGAATATGGGTGCGGTGAGGGGGAGAATGTGTGTGTGTGTGAGGGGGGAGAATGTGTGTGTGTATGTGTGTGTGTGTGTGGTGAGGGGGAGAATGTGTGTGTGTGGTGAGGGGGAGAATGTGTGTGTGTGTGTGTGTGGTGAGGGGGAGTATGTGTGTGTGTGTGCGTGTGTGTGTGGTGAGGGGGAGAATGTGGGTGCGTGTGTGTGTGGTGAGGGGGAGAATGTGTGTGTGTATGTCTGTGTGTGTGGTGAGGGGGAGAATGTGTGTGTGTGTGCGTGTGTGTGTGGTGAGGGGGGAGAATGTGGGTGTGTGTGCGTGTGTGTGTGGTGAGGGGGAGAATGTGGGTGCGTGTGTGTGTGGTGAGGGGGTGAATGTGTGTGTGTATGTGTGTGTGTGGTGAGGGGGAGAATGTGTGTGTGTGGTGAGGGGGAGAATGTGTGTGTGTGTGTGTGTGTGGTGAGGGGGAGTCTGTGTGTGTGTGGTGAGGGGGGAGAATGTGTGTGTGTGGTGAGGGGGAGAATGTGTGTGCGTGTGTTTGTGGTGAGGGGGAGAATGTGTGTGCGTGTGTGTGTGGTGAGGGGGAGAATGTGTGTGTGGTGAGGGGGAGAATGTGTGTGTGTGTGTGGTGAGGGGGAGAATGTGTGTGTGTGGTGAGGGGGAGAATGTGTGTGTGTGTGTGTGTGTGTGGTGAGGGGGATAATGTGTGTGCGTGTGTGTGTGGTGAGGGGGAGAATGTGTGTGTGTGTGTGTGTGTGTGTGTGGTGAGGGGGAGAATGTGTGTGCGTGTGTGTGTGGTGTGTGTGTGGTGAGGGGGGAGAATGTGTGTGCGTGTGTGATGGGGAGGAAACATTTATTCCTCCCGTCATCTGTCGACAAGCTAGCGAGAGAGACCGGTAAATGGTAAAATATTTTTGGGGGGCGAATTGCGCCGAGGGTCTGATGTCGTTTGTGGAGAGTACCGTTAGATTGATCTGAGCCCTGGAGAAGATATGCTATAGGTCGCATTATCCCCCCCCTCCCCTCTCTACATCCCTCCGTTTGATTAATGTTCCAAATATGTGAATAAAAATATCAAAACAACTCGTCAGATAGAGATAGCGAAGATACAAACAGCTTAAGGAGGAAGCAGCATGAATAATGAGCTTGTTCCTATTCATACACATGTTTTCACCTCCATGTTGCCTTTGCATATAGCAATTGAAAGGTTATTTAACCCGTTTATAATGAAATGCATATTAATGTGCAGTGGCAGGATGGGCATCTACTAAAGCTGATAGGGCAACACTCTATAGAACATTACAGTATTTTCATTACTGTGTGATTATTTCAGCAAATGTCAGTATTGCACTGCACTTACAGCAGTAACCCTAGCCCTGGACCTAGCCCTAACTCTGGTGGGACTGAGTGGGACAGATAGATTCTAAGTTTGTGTTTGTGCTCCTTGTGGGTGGGAGTGTGTGTGTGTACGTGTGTACGTGTGTGTGTGTGTGTGTGTGTGTGTGTGTGTGTGTGTGTGTGTGTGTGTGTGTGTGTGTGTGTGTGTGTGTGTGTGTGTGTGTGTGTGTGTGTGTGTGTGTACGTGTGTGTTTGTGTGTGTACGTGTGTTTGTGTGTGTACGTGTGTACGTATATGTGTGTGTGTGTATGCGTGTGTGCATGAACGTGAGTACTGGAGTGTGTGCTTGCGTGCGTATCTACTCTCATCTAATGGAGGGAACTGTTGATGGTGTGCAGAGAACCAGACGAATAGTCTGTGAATATGTCGTGGCCATACCAGCCCCCCTCACCGTGACAGAGCAGGCCACTAATTGACATTTTTCATTAACAGCGAATTTATGTTCCTATTTCTGTCTGTGATAATGACCATTCCTTTGGAGAGAAGTAGAGTCTGTTTAATTATGACAAAAGGGAGAGTCTTTTTTACACTCTCTTCAACTCTACCGCGTGGTGGTTCAGAGGGTAGGGGAGAGGGTGGGGTTGGGGGCGAGGGGAAATACTGTATGTCACATAACAAAGTAACTGGGCCATATAGTAGAACCACATTGTGGAAATGATTACTTTCTACCCAGAGGCTGCAATGTGCTTATATTGGCTTGAAAATAGGCCTTTTATCATAGCCCAAAATACTAGAATTATACAATTGTATTAGTGGTGGATTTTAAGATCAAATCTGCCCATATTTGATCTTAAAATGTATATCTATCTCAAACCCACCCCAGTGTACATCAACTATACATGCATTCAGTATATTCACAGGAGGTAGTATAACGTCGTCAAACGACTTGTGGAGAGTTGAGTCTCACGAGAGAGGATAGGAATTCTGTCCCATTTGCATACAAAGCTAAGCAGATCCGCTATCATATGATTAGGGGGAGTAATTAAAACAGATGTAACTCTAACACTTCCTTAAGTACCGATAATGAATATGTAATTATGCACTCATTTAAAGAGAAGTTAGCACATCTGATAGAGACAGACACGGAATGTAAGTCTGTGGTCCCAATTACTGTCATTACAAAAAGAGTCTGCTCCTCAAAAAAAACAAAAATGAAACGATTCTCTGTGACGGCGAAAGATAAAACGTCTCAATTGTTTCCCTTTTAATATTTTCATCGCACACGTTTCTTTTCAAGAAACAGAGTCACCATCAGTAGCCGAAAGAGGGTGGGGTGAAAGACAATCTTGTTACGTGCCCTACAGTTCACAAGGCCCTATTAAAACCACAGTCTTCAGTAACGTGAGGTCAAAAGGGCCTGTGACAACCTCTTTGCTTTCCTTCATCTTAGTCTCAGCGTGACGCCAAGGCGCAGGTATTTCAATCCACCATACAACCCCTGCTGTGCCTCCTCTCATGTCTTCTATTCTCCCCCTGTTTCATTCTGTCACCCTCTCCCCTTATCCCGTGTTCAACCACACAAACGTTCCCTTTGATTCTTCAAGCAAGCACAACCAAGGAGAGGACAGACGCTCTTTTCTTTTATCCTCCGAGGGGAACAGAGGGAGAGGGGTACAGTATGTGCCCCTCTCTGGTGGATCTGAGAGGCAATGGGCATCAGAACACCCCCCCCCCCCATTGAGGGGGCCAGCGAGCACAGTGAGTGTTCCGCTCCACAACCTCACAGCGCCGCATCCTCCCTGTTTCCCCTGTCTGTAAAACGAGAGAGCACCTTGGGCGGCTGCGTGAAGCCTTCCGCCGTCGTTACAGCGACGCACAGCTGATCAACAGCCGGCCTGACAACTCAATTCAGCTACCACCTGCTAGCTGTCAATCACAGAGGAGAGGGTTGGTGGGATGGGGAGGGGGGTGTCCTGGGGCTATTGATGGAGCTGTCAGAGAAGAGATGAGACATGCCCGTCGAAGCTCTCACTCACTCACTGCCTTTCTCCTCTCTCTCTCTCTCTCTCTCTCTCTCTCTCTCTCTCTCTCTCTCTCTCTCTCTCTCTCTCTCTCTCTCTCTCTCTCTCTCTCTCTCTCTCTATCACTCCATCTGTAGCCAGGGTTCCCTCTTTATCCTTCATTATGCCCTCTACACATACCGCCACGTGTTCGCACATCATAGTTAAACAATAACCAGCACCATCCTTGATTGTGTGTTGTTCCTTTGCTTGTTTCTGATTCGTCCATAGATATGCCAGCGTCTTCCATTACCTCTGCGCCATGCTGTGGGGGAGAAAGAGCGCCTCTCCCCACTCATTTACCATTACCATCTCTCTTTTCCCCACAAGCAGAGAAAGGCACAGGCACCCAACTCCATCACCAGCGCTTCTAATCCCATTTTAATAATGCAACGCTTCAAAACAGAACACCTGTTGCTAAGATGTGCTGATCCAAATATCAAGGGGATTAATTAAAAGTCAATTACATTCATTTGGTTTTTGAAGGGTGATCGGGCGAGATACAGAATGATTCCGTGAACACAGGTAGCCCAGCCTCTTGATTTCAAATGCAGTTTTATTAGGGGTCCATTAGAACCTTGCTACTCGCCTGCTCTGTTGAGATGGCATTCTCTTCAAATGTAATGAGCATTTTAGTTTCATCTTTTAACGTGCATAACTTTGTGTTATGCATAATTGAAAAAATGCTAATAACTAAAATGTTTATTTCCTTCTTCCTGTGTGTGATTTGTGGTTGGATCACAAAGGGAATCAACCCTACCAAGCATTATACGAGGCTCAGGGTGAGATGGGTTTGTTTGTCCTATAAAATAGACTATTCTCACACAGAGGATAATAGCGTGGCTGAATGACAGAGCGAACGAGGGGTAGAGGAGAGAGGGGGGCAGATAGCAGCTCTGTAGGAGTCAGTACTGTACCCACCCGGCCATTGTACTGTGACTCCTTCTGTCTGGCTGGGAGGCAGCGTTTAAGGAGATCTTTGCCCTCTGTGAAACAGCCACAATGGGACGTTTGACCTGTGTGTATCAGAGGAGAGGCAACACATTCGGCTGGCTGGTCCCACACCGCCTCTCTAGGAGCAGGCCTCTGCCAGATCTATTCTCCACAGATTTGGAGTGGTGCTGGGCCCTGATGCTGAGGCCTCTCTCTCCCTTCCCTCTCCCTCCCCTCTCCATCTACTCTCTCCACTCTCTCCATCCCTTCCCTTCTGTACACTGACCTGTTTTGCCTCCCCGAGGAGAGAAGATCCAGCCTCCTTCTGCTGAGCAGCCCCATCTCTCTCTCTCTCTCTCTCTCTCTCTCTCTCTCTCTCTCTCTCTCTCTCTCTCTCTCTCTCTCTCTCTCTCTCTCTCTCTCTCTCTCTCTTTCTCTGTCGTTATCTCTTACTTTCAAGTACATTCAGAAACACAGACTCTCACAGGCATGAGCCGCATAGCTGTCATGCACCAACTCCATGCAAATAGGATGCTTCAGAACTGGGAATATTCCGTGGCATGTTTACAATGTGGGCTGTTTGTTATGCTGTTTACACTCCTTTATACCTTACACGTATTGGTTCCCATTTTGTATTACCAGGTTGTGCCCCTACTCACTGGCACACTGGACTGTGGAGTTCACACTCGCTCGAGGCTCATAGACACAACTACACATCCACACACACACACACCCCTTAAGGAGGGAGGGAGAGTGCCTCCGTCTGAATATCGACAGATACCCTTCACCAGCGCGAGAAAGATGGAGAGATGGACGGACAGACATAAAGGAAGAGATGATTAGCTGAGTGAACCTGTTCTGCCCTATGAATACCCATTCACACACAGGTCCCTCTCTCTCCCTCTGATTGTCTCATCATTCCATCGGAGCTGGCGCTCACACCTGACGGGCAGGCAAGCCTCAGCCTCCCGCGGGCCGGATAATCAACGTCCTGTCAGACCTGTGAATACCCTGCAGACGGAGGGAACGAAAGCTCACACACACACACACACACACACACACACACACACACACACACACACACACACACACACACACACACACACACACACACACACACACACACACACACACACACACACACACACACACACACACACACACACACACACACACACACACACACACACACACACACACACACACACACACACACACACACACACACACACACACACACACACACACCATACTGTGAACACACCAATGCCCTGACCCTTTGCAGGGGGGAGGTGTCCTCACAAGGACGTTGTCACCGAGCACCCCGACACGCACATGCACACACATGCAAACCCACACACACAAACACACACACATACAGACACACCTGGCATAAATCACCGGAGCCTGTCATGCCGTGCTCTTCGTTAAGCGGAATTAGTCTTTGAGCGGTTTCTCCTGATGAACGCCTCAGGTTTATTAATTACGCCTAATCATGATAAATGCTACAGCCGTCATCGCCTGTCGCAGCGTCAGGGTTTTAACCAGGAGGGGAGGGACGGTGACAGAACATCCAACCTATCCGTGAGGGCAACCTGAACACCGACAGGCCCAATGGCCTAGCCAGAGCCAACTTACAATCCCTGGGTCATTCATTCCAATGACTCTTCTGAAATGTTGTGGTTTTTTTGAGTGTGTTAGGGAGACGCATAGGTTGGGAGTTATTCTCTACAGTTTATGACAATGTCGCACGCAATAATGAAAAGTGAACAGTTCTATTGTGTCCCATCACCTTGTCTGTTGTTGATGAAATTCGACAGTGTTGACCTCATTCATTCATGTCAATTAGATCATCTTCATTGACTACTGAATACAAAGCATATTCACTGTAGAATAACATTGACTCCTTGGCTAGTCCTCCTCAGGCAGTAAGGTGTTAAGCAGAACTAGCCTTTGTTCCAAAGTCACTGCCATGATTGTTGTTCATAATTGTGTCTGTTGCCATTGGAAACAGGAGGGACGATCACGTTTGCTCCTGAGTGCCCTAAAGCCTGGTTGTTGAAGTGATTCTTCTTCTCATCTCCTGACTTTGCCCACACCCTTTCTTTTTTTCACTATTTTTCTCTCTCACCTTCACACCAACTTTGCTCAATAACCTGTCAATGTCTTTCCCCCTACTCTGTACAACCACTCTCCCCATTTCCTTGTCTTCCAGGTTAGGTGTCATTACTTACGGCACCATCCCAGGTGTGTGTGTGTGTGTGTGTGTGTGTGTGTGTGTGTGTGTGTGTGTGTGTGTGTGTGTGTGTGTGTGTGTGTGTGTGTGTGTGTGTGTGAGAGAGAGGGGGGAGGAAGGGAGAGAGGGAGAGAGGGAGAGGCAGGTCCTTCACAGCCACTGACCCTGAATCAGTTATGGAAACAATGTGACAAGTGCCGTAATGAGAATAAATGAAACGATAGAGCATCATCATCCCCACTGCACGCAAAACTCGGCTCCTCTCTCCCTCTCTTCCCTGGGCTGTGGCTCCTCCCTGCCTAGGTCTGGCCGTGAAAAATTACACTTAATTAGTGGTGTAGTAAGAACAGAGAAGAGGACAAATGTTGCAGGCTATAAGTGGTGCTGTCTATTATGAGAATTATATATTTATGAAAACGGGGAAAACAATGAAGTAATCAGGTGGGTTTCCGTGGCACCCAGGGAGATTCTGACATGTGACAGGTGATTCTCCACAGCTCCTTGCTATAATGAGACTTTTCATCACAGACATCAGCACCTCCTCTCTCTCTCTCTCTCTCTCTCTCTCTCTCTCTCTCTCTCTCTCTCTCTCTCTCTCTCTCTCTCTCTCTCTCTCTCTCTCTCTCTCTCTCTCTCTCTGTCTCTCTCGCTCCCCCTTGCTCTCTCTCCCTCTCTCCCTCCCCATCTCTCCCACTCCCTTACTCTCTCTCTCATTCTCATTCTCACTCTTTGTCTCCCTGTTGTTCATTGAGCTTTAAATAAGCAGTAGCAGTCATCTAATCAAAGAGCTGGTTTTTGGTGCCATTACACAGAGATTGTGTCATACCAGCAAAAGACAGCCTCTTGTCACACACGACTGGCAGGTGTCTGTCTGTCCGCCTGTCGGGGCGTGGGAGTAAGGCTCTGAATGACAGCCTCAGGAGAGGTTGTTTGAGCAACAAACTCTAGCCTGTTCACTTCTGACTCATGGAAAGGCTACTGACCACATTGGTGAGTTGGAGCAAAAGGTTTCAGAAAAAGGATGACTGGAAGACTGGGAGAGATATTGTGGACTTGACTTCACAGCTGATGATCCCATTGAAATCAGTCATTCCCAATATAAACGGATACTCAAGACAATGTAAACCAAGGAAGACTGTTGTTGTTTGCTAATACGGTGTGTGAACAAGCTAATTTGTGGACAACATTCGGTCCAATCCCAAACAGACGTCAGATTCATTGGCAAGACATTAGGAACAGGGACCATGGTCCCTTGGTTATGTCCAGTTGGGATGGAATGGTTCATCCTCATCCTATATTACAGTACCCAATGTTAATTACAGCATGTGTTGTGTACGGCTTCTACACCCCCATATCTCCCAATACTGCAGTATGCTGTTGTTGGATGAGGGAAATAAACATTACATTTTCCCCCTCTCTCTCTCTCTCTCTCTGTCTTTGTGTCTGGTAATTAAAGCGTGAGCACGCGTCAGACTCCACTTCAGACTAGGAGTGTGCTGTGTTAATTAACCTCGCTTGTCCCCACTCGCAAACGGGGCCCACAACCACCATTATGCTTATAATATGCCAAATTAGAAACTGATTTTGAACTGCCCGTGCCCTGAAGGGTGCTATTGATCCCCCCTCTCTTTCCCTCTGTCTCCGCAGGCTGCTTTCATGCCTCCCCACCGGCCGACGTCTCCAGCAGCACTGAAGTGCTATTGCCTAAATGAGTTATCCGATTGGTCCCTTTGATTAATGACGGGGACCCCTGCTTCATTACACATGACAACAGGATCAGAATAATCCAACGTAGCCACCGCTGAAACCACACCAATGACCCCCCCCACACACACACACACCCAACAATCTGTCTCTCACTCCTCCCCAAAGTTTATTTATCAAATGATTGAACCTATAGGGGTCATCACTCATATAGTATGACGTTTTATTCTCGAGAGCTGTTGTTGAATGTCACAAGAGCATAAGAAAACAAGGTAAACTAGATGTGCAAATCAATGGGTCGGGCTCCGGGGAATGTAAACAGCTACATCAACATGCAGGATTTGACCTTGTACAGTATGTATTATAACGTGTCAGCACACACTGTGGGCAAGAAAATGGGTCGAGCTGGACGCACACACACACACGCACGCACGCACGCACGCACGCACGCACGCACGCACGCACGCACGCACGCACACACACACACACACACACACACACACACACACACACACACGAGCAAGCTCGTAATACTGTGGCAGATTGTTGTCTCTCTGTCTATTTATACATTTATGGACAGGTGGCTCTCAATGCATTTGGCAGCGTCACTCAATATCTCCTTCTGTTTTCCACTTTCGTGCAATTTTTTGAAAAGTACAATTATCTTTCCACGGGGAAAACCTGTTCCACTTTGTTGTGGCGATGGACAAAAGCTATCAAAAGCTATCAACAAAGTTATCAATGCGGCTGCGTGTGTGTGTGTGTGTGTGTGTGTGTGTGTGTGTGTGTGTGTGTGTGTGTGTGTGTGTGTGTGTGTGTGTGTGTGTGTGTGTGTGTGTGTGTGTGTGTGTGTGTGTGTGTGTGTGTGTGTGTGTGTGTGTGTGTGTGTGTGTGTGTGTGTGTGTGTGTGTGTGTGTGTGATAACTATAGATTATATTGTACAAAGCCATAAGTTGTAGATTCACTGATCACAGGATGTTGTCAGTTCAATAATGACATGAAGATAATTCAATCTGTAACTATTGACGTTAGTTTCAGGGATTGTCAACTAAATGTTATTAACTGGTCAATGGGAAGGCATTGTTTCTTTGTTTATTGTTGTGAGTCGCTACGCCATTTATATCGTGAATGTCTTGTGGAAGAGGATGTTCCAAATACTATTCACGCTTGATAATTCCCACGAAGTAAAGGGAGAGATGAAGTCACAGCATATAAACTATTACTTGCATCATTAAACCTAGTGAAATGCAACAAACACATGCATAAAGCCATTTGTAATGGTCACAAAACCCAGGAGATTATTTTGCTTTATTAGTGACAGTAACAGAATATTCTGCTTTCTTAATGACAGTAACATAATATTCTGCTCTATGAATGACAGTAACAGAATATTCTGCTTTATTAATGACAGTAACATAATATTCTGCTTCATTAATGACAGTAACAGAATATTCAGCTTTAATAATGACAGTAACAGAATATTCTGCTTTAATAATGGCAGTAACATAATATTCAGCTCTATTAATGACAGGTACAGAATATTCTGCTCTATTAATGACAGCCACAGAATATTCTGCTTTATTAATGACAGTAACAGAATATTCTGCTTTATTAATGCCAGTAACAGAATATTCTGCTCTATTAATGACAGTAACAGAATATTCTGCTCTATTAATGACAGTAACAGAATATTCTGCTCTATTAATGACAGTAACATAATATTCTGCTCTATTAATGACAGTACCAGACGGTATACCAATGACTATTCTTCAAAACAAAGTGAAGAGGGCAATACAGAATCCTCCAGATAGGCAGAAAAGGGACCAAATTCTAATTGAAGACACCTCATAGCTGTTTCCGTCCAAGCGGTTGTTATTTCCAATCAAGTTTACAAGTGTATAGGGGTATATTCAAGTGAGTGAGGGATGCCTTAGGCAGATGTGACAGCACTACTTTTCATTGGTGACGCTGCTCATCCTCTCCCTGATAGAAATTATTAGTTTAGTTTCATATTAAGACGGATGAGTGGCCGGGTTCTTTAGATGCATGCTGTGTAGGTTACCTGTGTGTATGTGTCCAGGGATAGGTGAGCTGTACAAGATGGGTCTTAACAGAATGGTGTGCCCTGCACAGCATAGACCAGCGCTAGAGTGAAGCAGTATTGTTTCCTGCTTAAAGGTGAAGGTGTGTTTAAGGTATTACACAACATACAGTTTGAGATGTTGGATCCTCTATGCCTAACCACCCTCTTTGTGTGGTGGGGTCATCCTCGGTCAATATCTTACGAAATTGATGAAGAAAACACCAGTAAATGAAGCTAAACATAATACAGTCTAGAACACACATGTACAGCACTCACACATGCACACACTTGCTGTGTACAACACACATACTGTATAGGCCTACACAAATCAGAAGGGATTCAACAGGGCCCTGAAGGCCCGAAGGCCTGAATGTCGGAGACACGGTGTCTGCAACCTAAAGACGGGTTAATAATGTGGAAAATGTTTAACTGATGTGAGCGAACAGAGCAGCCAGGTGCAGGGAGTCGATGTGTTCTCTCTTTATTTCCAACGGCGCTGCTCAAACATTAAATGTTATTTATAAACCTATTAGCTTGATAAATCTCCTCAGGATATGAACAAATCCGGAGGGAAAAGAGTTGCAAAGGAAAACAAAAGTTTTGATCTGGTCCACAAAGCAGACCATTTTAGGAGGAGTTGAACTGCGAAGATAGGACCATCCCAGATGTGTTCAGATGCTTCCTGTTGGTGACGTACTGGCCCATAAAAACCCGGAAAACAGAGCTCTGCTGAAGTAAAAAAAAAAAAAATATATATATATATATATATATATATTTTTTTTTTTCACTTGCCAAATGTCTCATGCTGTTGATGATATCAGCATGTTTTGAACTTTCATCTGATCTCCAAAATATCTGAATCCATTCAGTATGAAGGGATGTTCCAGCCATATTGTGTGTATCAGTGGCTGTGATGCTGGGAGGGAGGAAAGCTAGCCTGCTGTATAGTACAATATGTATGCCTTCAGGGCCCTGGGCAACCATCAGCAGGAAATTAGCGCTGCCAACAAAACAAAAACCCAGACAAATCTGCAAGCAATATCACAATACCCTGATTATCTATTCTATCATTTGTAAGCTGTTTCCTGGGAAAAATAGAAATGTCACCACTCAGCCCCTAAATCATCTGTTGGGCTAATCAACGCCTGCTCTCTTCTGCCCCTCTTTGGTTGGGTTAGATCCAGGAGGGGGGTTGCCAGACATTGTCACGGTCAGGGAACTCTGATTTACAGCTCTGTTCTAACACACATAATTAAACGTAGAAGTCGAGCAGGTCTGAAAAGAATGACCCCTCACAGTTTTTCCTTTTTCCTCATTCACTCTCTTCTTGGTTAATGAACGTTCTCTCTGGGTTCCTGTTAAAGAGAGAGAGCGTGGTCATGCTTTGCCTTTCTCTCATCTCTTCATCGATGTCATTACCTCGATCTCTATATTCTACCCTTCTTTTCAGCCTTTCTTTACCTCACACCCTCCTCTCTCGCCCTCTCTCGGTCTCTGATATTGTAAGCTCTGTGAGCTGATTCTCTTGACTGGGCCGGCGGCGGCTCGTTTGAGGGGCTTGTTTTGGGTGAAGTGCTAGCACCTGTCTGCTTGCCTCCCGGCAGTAAGCGCCTGTGCCTTCACTGACAGCTCTGTCTGGTTTGACTAATGATGTGATTGATGGATGAAAGAGACGCACGCACACACGCACACGCTCGCTCAATCCCTTCCAGCAAAGCATTCACTCACACAAGCCAACCGCACAACCACACACATGAACACACACTAACCCAACACACACAACTCCCAGTATCTCTAGCCAGTGTTGAGTAGCACAGAAGCGAAGTATAGTGTAGTGTCAGCAAGCCCCCATCAAGTGGTGGCTGAAGCTGAAAGTGTATTCCTCTCCATGGCTCATTACCCAGTAATGGCAAAGCCAAAGAAAGGGAAAGAAGAAAAGTAGAAGGAACTGATTTTTCTCATGACACCAGACAGCAGGCAGGTTTATGGACCAACGGCCCATCACAACAAACCCATCACAGGGGGGCACACACAGTGGAGCGGCCGCCCACCTCGCCCCACTCCCCTCTCTCTCTCTCTGCCACACCGTGAGGGAGCTGCTGGGCTTGGAGGGAGACAGCCGAGAGGGAGAGCGAGGGGAGATTATGAATCCGAGCAGAACACAGGCCGGAACCGTTGTCTCTCTGATTAGGCAGATTGCCTCGTTTGTTTTGGTCATGCGGTGCTCTGGGAGAGAGGAAAACCATCCCTGTAATAAAATACCCAATAGAACTTTGCAACAGATGCGGCCCGAAAATCAACCTCGCTGAGACGATTTGAATTCCTCTGGTGACGCGCACAATCGATCTCTTCTATTATCCTCGTCTAGGTTCTTCCAAACCATGCGTCATATCGAATGAGGCTCTGCTCTACTGTCCTGGTGACTACATTAACGGCTGGTATAATAGAAACTCCTCTACACAACGCAGCCAGGCGTATTTTGAGCAAAGTTCAACCGTTGAAACCGTTGAAATGGAACGCACACTCCATACCGTAGTCCTGAAAGCAGAGACATCCAGGGCTTTGTTCTAGTCCAAGACACTAGTCGTTGTATTTTGGGGCCTTTTCAGAATATATCTGAAGACAGTATCATCTTTATTTATGGTATAAATCGAGTCATTCATCTTCTTATCCATAAATGGTGGAACCACAAACCATAACTGTGCCTTTGACTCATAATGGTCCAGACGCCTGACCACAGTGGTTTAACCTCTGTGTTTCCTCTGAGGTAAATGGCTTCGTGCAGTTTTAACGACACAGATAACAGAACATGGTCACAGGTCCTGGTTATAACCTGGGAGTGTCAATGTACAGTACATGTACATTTAAGAGAGAGCATAAATACTAAATGATTTGTGTGTTTGAGGGAGGGCACTATGGTGATAAAAGTGTGTGAGGAGGGCATCGCTGTTCCTCCTAACCTTGAGAATGGTATCAGTATTCGTCCTCCACACGATTCCCCATTCAAGTTGGGATTTCAAGGAGAAACACTTACTTTCACTGAGGAGCTGTAAAACTGTCCAGTGGCGTGGAAACTTTTCCTCCTGAACTGAAGTTTCTAGAGTTCATTTAAAACTTGGCTGTGAGAGGACCTGCCATGGCCCTCCTGAGTCCCAGTAAGACTGATGTCTCTGATATGGCTGGATATGTTCATATTCACTCTCGCGCCTTAAAGCGGGAGCGGGGCCAGATTGATGTGGCGGCCCTCGCTTTCCCAGGAATCAAAGGACCATGCGTCTGAAGTGACGGGTGATGGAGGAGGCTGTCAGGGGAAAGGATGGGGGATGTGTTAAGCAGGATCCAGCATGAGGACCAACAGCATCATTAAGATATCCTGCATGGGGGGAAATGATGAGGCAACCTTTTGATTAAGGAGGTGTCTCTCAAGAGTCTTTGGCGCCGGGCCAAAAAAAAAAAAAGAGATGTTTTTCATTTTGGCCGGGAAGATTTATGCTTTGACAAATGTGGAAGTGGAAGTTGAATAATGGGATATTGGCATGCTTTGATTTCTTAATAGCTGTAATTGCTTTTTTTTAACCAAAGGCCTGTTGCCATTTCCTTCCAGTGCGATGAGGAATATGTCTTCTGCGTGTTAATACATGATTTAACAGAAACGTTACCCTCAAAACTGCGGTGCACTGGCGAGAAATGTAATTCATCCTGAGGGACAAAAAGTAGCGAGAGGAAACATATTTCTTATCTCCCTGCAATTGTGATCCACTTTAGCTACGTGCTCAGTGATCGTGTTTGAGAGTAAAGGAGATGGGGGACTGTTTGATGTCTGTTTGATTAGGCTAAGAATGATATTCTATATATGCTGGTAGAAGCGTGTGTGTGTGTGTGTGTGTGTGTGTGTGTGTGTGTGTGTGTGTGTGTGTGTGTGTGTGTGTGTGTGTGTGTGTGTGTGTGTGTGTGTGTGTGTGTGTGTGTGTGTGTGTGTGTGTGTCAGTGGTACTGCAGGGGTTACCAGTCCCAGCCTCTCTGCCTCCAGCCGGCCCCAGAGGAGCCAGCCGCTGAACCTGCTCCTGAGTGGCTGCCTCTTGCTGCCTCGTCCTATGATCCAGCTCTGACAGGTGGCTCCACCCAGATGGCTGTTGGTGCCTGGCAAGAGAGAACCTAGGAGCAGCAGCACTGGTCAGGCCCTCCTCAGATTGTCTCAGTCAGCCCTACCTCAGCCATGCCACCTCCCATCCAGCTCTGCCCTCCTGTCAGCCCCATCCCTCCTAACAGTCCTCCAACCAGGAGCAACACTGGAAGGGAACCTGCCACTGGCATGATGCAACTGTAAAAGTCGTACAAACAAAACGCCCTCAGTACTGCCATGGGACAGTGAGACAGAGAAATGACAGCTATATCTGAGTCAACTGGGCCTGGAAGTCTGTAGATTGGCCCACAGTAACCTTTCTCAACTTCAAGGCCAGACTATCAGTGTCAAGGTCAGGCTCTTGGGCGTGACCCATTGCTCACTCTGAGCTCCTTTGGTCAGGCCTGATGGCCAGAGAGTGCCAAGGTGCATCTGCCAAGTTCATAGAGACATCACCGTTGTTTAAAAAAATAAAATAAAATAAAAATGTGAGGGGAAAAAACAAATAAAGTGTGAAGCTGCTTTTTTCAAATAGATTCACATGATGAAATATTTCAGGAGAGAAAAAAGGCTAAAGAATAAAGTAGAGTAAGGATACGAAGTAGGAGGAGAGACAGACAGATGGATGGGCGCTTTAGATTTAAACATCATCCTCATCGGTGCTCAGCTTCAAGCGGGTCCACGGGGGATTGTGTACTCATTGGGAAGATAATGCAGTTCCACGGAGAGATGGACGTCAGGGATTCAACGCTGTGCTTCACTGTAAGGCCCCGTCCCAGCAGCCAGTGATACACATCTCCATTTACAATGCATTGAAAAAGTAAAATCATTTTCGGCGACTTCAAACGATGTCCATAGCAGGCTATTTTTGGCCTGCCTTTTTGAGTACACGCTCAATTAGTTTAAAAATCATATTTCTATTCTGCATCAGAATGATGGACTGTGAATTCGACATTTTAATATGCAATCCCTTGTCAACAAAGCTCCGATTGTTAGGCTAACCAATTATTGCGACGGGCAGCGGAGAGATGATTATCTTGTGAAGGACTTAGTTCGTTGTCACGACCGAGGAAGTGCTTTATTGATTGACCATCAGGTAGCTAATAACATGGGTTATCTACATGTAGAATGAGACAGGGTCTCTCCTCAATACGACACTAGTATCAAGATGTACCTTGTCCTACAGTCCCAACATAGCCAGGAGACGGAGGTTATATACCTTAGACAAGCTAATGAAGGTCACCCTATCTAAAGGTATCTTCAGTGTGAGGATGTGAGCACGTAGACGGTTCTATGTTATTCTATACTCTCATCCAGTTGTTCCTTCATTGTATTGGTCATTGGGCTATGGTCTTGAGTATTTAACATTGAAGGCCAGATTCACTATCTACAGGATGTGCCTACCCACGCGTATTCTACAAGATATCCAATCCGTGTCTCATGTTTAAAATCTAAGCATGATTATTAATAACTAAACTCCATCAAAATAATGCCATATTCATTTCGTCAGGAAGATACGAAACAATTATTATTATTTAATCTTTCACTGCCACAAACAACGGTTTTTGTTTTTTGTTGTTGAATTTGACCCCTTTTTCTCCCCAATTTCGTGGTATACAATTGTTTTAGTAGCTACTATCTTGTCTCATTGCTACAACTCCCGTACGGGCTCGGGAGAGACGAAGGTTGAAAGTCATGCGTCCTCCGATACACAACCCAACCAAGCCGCACTGGTTCTTAACACAGCGCACATCCAACCCGGATGCCAGCCGCACCAATGTGTCGTGCCCCTGGCAACCTTGGTTAGCGCACACTGCTTCCGGCCCGCCACAGGAGTCGCTGGTGCGCGATGAGACAAGGACATCCCTACCGGACAAGCCCTCACACAAATGTATCCAGCTGCACATACCTCACGTGTACATGTGTGGGAAATCTGTCTGTAGAGTGATCTGGTGTCCAAACATTCATCACTATGACAGGGGAGCCCGTGTCCCTATGTATGTTGTGGAGCCCCAGTCTCCCGAGAAATCAACATGACCTCAAATGGGCACTCTCAACCACACACACACACGCACGCACACACACACGCACGCACGCACACACACACACACACACACACACGCACGCACGCACGCACACACAATAAAAACAAGTACACACACGCACACTCACATTACCTAACATGCTTGGACCTAAATCCTGGGAGAGGAGGACTGTAATACAAAGGGTCCTATTGAAAAATCTCATTGAGAGGATATTAGCAGTCCATTTCCTAGTTGGTCATTGTTTTTCAGGCAAAATAGAGTGGCTGAGGGCTGAAAAAAAAGATTACCAAAGTTCAAGGTTTCTTGGAATCCTCAGGGGAGGCAGTGTGCCGAAGGCCTGAGATTACATTTCAGTCCAACCTTACCGTCAAACCTCTCCAGACGGAACAGGAAATTGTGTCGCTGTCACAGCAACGCATGAGAGAAATGTAAATGCCCTTCCCGTCTCATATGCACCCTGGGCTCTCCCTCAGGGGACCCCTCTCTTGGTGTCCGTCTTGTGTCAAATACCCCTTTTTAACACAGAATTTACATTGGGGGTTTTGCTTCCCTCCGTGCATCTTCTTTGGTTACGAAGCAATGCTGCAGTGCCTGGCATGGCACAGCGATGCATACCAAAACAGACAGGGCTAGAAAAAAAAACAAGACGGGTGAGGGCAGATGTTGAATCATCCAGTAAGCAAATGCACAATGGGATTACTGTGTTAAAGCAATAAGTACAGGAGCTAGAAAAACCTCCGGATTCAGATGTCACATTCTAAACTTTCTCTAAACTGTCAGATTCATTTCAGCAAATGGATGGAGCTAAAACAAACAAATCATTGAGGAAATATGCAACTGCAGAGAGTTCCCTTTGACTTGAAACCCTATCCCTAAACACTGTAGATGTCGACTGTTCTACAGAACGAAAAGAAAGGAGACAAATGAATACTCAGACACAAGAGTAACTACCGTTTTACCTGCCCGTTAACTGTCACAAACCCTTAACAATTATTGGACAATGCCTTTAGTTAGCAGAGAGGAAAACCCTTCCCCTGCTTGTATCACTTGGTTGGACCAAAGTCAGAAAGTAAATGGCTTCTTTTCTTCATCACTAAGGATGACTTTTATAGCGTATAGTCATCATGGACGATAGATGTTTCTATTTGAAGGTGTGATTCGTCAGAGTTAGCAGACTTCAGATTGTAGCCCGTCACTGAAATGAATGCAGTTAAGAACAGGCACCCTTGTCGTTGTATGATTCAAGGAGGGGCTGTAAGGGGGCTAGAGGAGGCACAGGGGTGACAGAAACGTCCGGCCCACGCACCTCCAGGTGTGGCCATACCGACCAGGGTTTTGACTGAGGTACATCCAGGCCGGGCCTTAGGAGCGATTTATCAATGCAAAGTTAATAACATCCATTTGAATCTAACTAAAAATCAATATTTCATTACCAAATTGTTAGCGGGAATGAAGAAGGATTGCGGAAGTCGGGGCGGGTGCGTTGGAAAGGAGGCGTCAGGAGGTTCGATGGGAAGACTGGATGATTCATGGGACCATCAGGCCAAGAGGGGGGAGGAAGAGGGGGCGAAGGAGGGCCAAGGAGGACGGACGCTGGAAAAACTTGGAGAGGGCTCGCTCCCCGGTGACCTTGGTAGGGACGGAAAAATATATATAAGAAAATGAAAGCAACTGTCAACTCCCCACAGGCCAGGATCAGCCTATAAATCACACAGGAGACCACGGGGAGGGAGGGGGACCAGAGAGGAGAGGGGGTTAACCCTTACACCCTTACACTGGCCTTTCTTTACATCCACTGGACAGAGAGGAGACACATAGTATTAGATCTGTGAAGCTGGATTTACCCATATTAGGATATTCCATTGAAATTCAAAGGTAATTTCCTGCGTTCACGTTACACTCTGCATATGTCGGCTCAATCGGAAATTACCTTTAAATTTCAATCAAGATATAACACGGAGCTTCTGCGATATGTACTGAATCTAGCCCTAAACCTCTTGAGTCTATCAATTCATTTATTCATGCTACTGCATGAGTGTCAATGTCAATCCATGTACCCTTATTGTAATGTGTTAACAGAGAAGGTATGAAGATGTCTATAAATGAAGTGTACTTCAAATAGGCTGATAGGCTTTTTGCATGGCAGGCCACTCAATGACTATAGAAGATAAGGAGGCCCTGTTTGCCTAATAGGTTTTTGGCCCTTATCCAGTAACATCACTTCCAAGTGGGAATGATATTATTGGTCTGGAGCCTTAATGGAAATACTTAAGGAGATGCAAGTAATATCAGCCTTGAAGGTTATGGCCACAAAATGTGTAGGAAAAAAAAAAGATCTGGCAATATCCTCTCTTCTTCTTCATAACTCACATAGATGACACATGATCCTATTGAAGAAGGAGCAGTTGGTTGAACAAGTAACAGTTGGAACGGAATGCGTGTGTCATATGTTTGACTATTTACATCTGCATTGTTATCTCGCCCACCAAACCTTACGGATTCGTAATATCCACAATTAAAAATGGGAAAGAAACAAAACAAATAGTGATTCAAATTGACATATCGTTCAGCCCTAAACCTAATTGACAATTTCCATATGACAACGCTTGTGGGTTCTGAGCGTCTGTAAAGTGGTGATTTCCATCAAGCGCCTGAAGCAAAAAATATGTGGGCATGAGGAACAAATGTTGAAGGATTTTTGAGTAGAAAATATTTTTTTTCGGGCAGAATACCTATGATGTGAAGTCCAATAGGACATACAGTAGGTACTGGCTAGATCTAGTGCAATGTGATTGGTGCATATGTTCTTTAAACCCCACCCCCACCCTCTCAAGGTTAGTACATATTACAACATATGTGGCCTCTGCTTAATAAGAGCGAATGTTTCCAATGTGCCATTTGTTTTTTTGTTTGGTGCCACGCGCATCAGGTGACAATTAAGACATAACAACATAAATTGTCTGCCGTCACATTAACTTATCCTTCCTGCCGTCACATTAACTTATCCTTCCTGCCGTCACATTAACTTATCCTTCCTGCCGTCACATTAACTTATCCTTCCTGCCGTCACATTAACTTATCCTTCCTGCCGTCACATTAACTTATCCTTCCTGCCGTCACATTAACTTATCCTTCCTGCCGTCACATTAACTTATCCTTCCTGCCGTCACATTAACATCCTTCCTGCCGTAACTTATCCTTCCTGCCGTCACATTAACTTATCCTTCCTGCCGTCATTAACCCTTCCTGCCGTCACATTAACTTATCCTTCCTGCTGTCACATTAACTTATCCTTCCTGCCGTCACATTAACTTATCCTTCCTGCCGTCACATTAACTTATCCTTCCTGCCGTCACATTAACTTATCCTTCCTGCCGTCACATTAACTTATCCTTCCTGCCGTCACATTAACTTATCCTTCCTGGTTGATGCCTTCTCACACGACTAGTAGAGGTGGGTGCCATCTGTGCAACTTGGGGATTTGTTTCCTAGTTTTGAAAAAAAAGACTGACTTCCACATTTCTAACAATACAAAAAATGGCATGCAGACACTAAATAATTCATTTGCTGCTAACATTAAACAACTGTTAACACGCTCAAATAATTAGTTATGCCTGCTTGGCATGTTTGCATCTTTAATAATTCATGCATTTGTCTTAATTACCAACAACAGTATTTGGCCTTGTTATTCCTTTTTCAACCAAAAAATTTAAATAAAATGGAAAAAGCAATTATGTTATAAATATTAATTAGATACCCTTATTAAGAATCCAGACAAAGGGGCATATAGAGTCTTAACTATATTTTCCTAGGAATTAAACAGAGTTATAAATCTTTCTCTGCCTGGACAGGTATCTACGTGGGAGACATCTTTATCGGTGGTTTTTGAATAAAATATAGTCACTACTTAATATCCTCTTGAACATGATCACATTTAGAGAAACATTTATGCTGTCAATGGGTTCCGATGATTAATGTAATAATTATGATCATGTTATTAAGCAGAATTTTAAATGCAATCACATTAATCATGGATCGTCCCCTTTGTGCCTTTGAGAACGTATTCTCTCTTAACTGGAGCTCTCAAAGGAAACAAACAGAGGACTAAACAATGAGGCATGTGGACAATGCACATGTCTTGAGAAAGTGTCCTTACACAGTCTCAGACAGTTCTCGCTAGGTATTTTGAGGCCTACCATTCTGTCACGAGAGAGTCATTTGATGTTAACACCAAACAACCTATGTGCGGTCTTAGGCGGCCATTTTGAGATATGTAAAAGGTCTTTTGACATTTTCTGGAAAGGCAATGTTGACTCCGCCCCCTTTCTTTTCTAGGACGGCCTGTCGGTGGCTATGATGAGTTTGTGTCATGTTTAAATTTTCATGGGTCGCATACATTGGAACACTCACCCGCTCACTGTCTCTCAAAATGCAGCTGTCAATGAAGGAGAAGACAGGCGCGTGGAGGACTTTGGGAGGACTATGGGAGGACGATCAGAGGGGAAGTTTATTTTTCCTTTTTTTGCTGGATGATTAAAAGGCAAATGAATGACATTGCCCGACACCCCAAATCAGCCCTCTGCATTAATATTTCACACTGATGGCAGCTGTGTATCAAAACAACATGGAATTAAGTAGGGAGAGAGTAGGGAGAAAAGGAATGAGGTTCATAGCAATCTAGACATATTTTCTTATTGAACACATAAACAGTTTGGGTTACATTTTTCTCAAAAGGAGTTATTAAAGTAGCACAAGTTTTACTTCTTTAATTTAATATTCAATACATGGTGAAACATTACAAGCTAAACACAAGTGTAATAATAAGATTGAGCTAAAATAAATAGATTAGAACTGAAAAAAAGTATTCCGAATTGAAACTAGTCAATCTTAAGGTCAGGAATGAACTTAATCGGTCTTATCAGATGTTTTTTATTCTGGGTTTTTGGCCATGGATAACAGCCATGAAACATGTGGGCTGCCAGTGACATTGGAAATGTCCATATTAGGCAATATGCAAATGCTGTTGATGGGGTGTAAATTCTGAGACGTGACAGCGAAACACCACAGGCCGATGATTAAAACGTGAATGTAAAACGAGGACGTTGGTTGGGCAGAGATTGCAATGAGGGCATATAGTCAGAGATAACCATCGACTGAACCATGCACAGCTGACGAGAAAACAAGCGCACAGCCCTCCTGTGTAAAGACCATTCCATGGCAACCTCGCCGACTGATGTCGATAGCTGTCAGTCTTTAACAGCCTGCAGCATTAGTATATGCTCACCACAGCAAGTTCAACAACCAGT
The DNA here is from genome assembly GCF_021184085.1 of Oncorhynchus gorbuscha. Lineage (NCBI taxonomy): Eukaryota > Metazoa > Chordata > Actinopteri > Salmoniformes > Salmonidae > Oncorhynchus > Oncorhynchus gorbuscha. The sequence goes on along the minus strand of NC_060177.1, from coordinate 32,159,486 downwards.
ATAGGCATTGACCTTCTCATCTATGACTATCCTGTGTAAAGTTGCTATCTAGAAACTAAAAGGGGTCTTTGGCTGTCGCCATAGGAGAACCCTTTAAAGAAATATTTTGGGGTTCCAGGTAGAACACTTTTGGTTACAGGAAGAACCATATTGGGTTCCATGTAGAACCATTGCCCCAGAGGGTTCTATATGGAACCCAAAAGAGTTCTACTTTGAACCAAAAAAAGGTTCTCTTGGGACAGCCGATGAACCTTTTTGGAATAATTTCTTAGGTATCATTATCAAGACCTCACAATCCAGAGTGAGATTACGTTGAAAAGGTTACATACAGTTTGTGGTTTGGGGATGACCAAATAAATAAATAAAGAAACACAGGGATATATAAATAAATAATGAATGGCATTTAAAGAAGGAATGTGCGTGTTGGGTTTGAAAATGTCACAGAAGCAGATTTATAGTCTGTTTTCTGAGTACATTATTTGAGCTTGACAGTGTTAATCATTCACGCTTCCCCTGTCTCCCTATTCCTACCCGTCATGGATTATTGAAATATAAAAATAAGTGAGAGAAGGGCCCCTGAAGCGGTATCAAAATGTCACGTTTGTACTTACAGCCCTATGCTGCTAGACAGGGTCAAGGGCTTCATTTATTTGTATACGTACACCCAGGCACTACAGGAAAGGTTATGTCACCCCCCCGGCTATTTACTCCCACTTTTGAATGGGGACTGATATTCAGCTCAATTGCCAGTGTCACTGATATGGAACTGACATAGCATTTGGAGGCAGAGGGAGAAAGAGGGGGAGTCAGAAATGACTGCCAGACTGGGACAATGGTACGGAGGGGACAGGGACAGGGACGGGGGGGTTGGGGGGGGGGGGTGTAGTAGAGAAGGTGTGTGTTGTGGGCATGTATGAACAAATGATTGGACATGTGGTGGACCTACGGGTTGTAGTGTAGCACTCGATGAACAGGTCTTTCAAGAGACAGGATTGTGTCGAGGTGCATTAAAGGTCCCCAAGAACAGAGTGAAATTTGGAACCACCAAGATTATTCCTAGAGCTGGCCTCTCGGCTAAACTGAGCAATCGGGGGAGAAGGGCCTTGGTCAGGGAGGTGACCAAGAAACCGATGGTCACTCTGACAGAGCTCCAGAGTTACTATATGGAAATGAGAGAACCATCCAGAAGGACAACCATCTCTGCAGCACTCCACCAATCAGACCTTTAAGGGTAGAGTGGCCAGACGGAAGCCACTCCTTAGTTAAAGACACATGACAGCCTGCTTGGAGTTTGCCAAAAGGTACCTAAAGGACTCTAAGACTATGAGAAACAAGATTCTTTGGTCTGATGAAACCAAGATTAAACTCTTTGGCCTGAATGCCAAGCATCACGTCTGGAGGAAACCTGGCACCATCCCTATGGTGAAGTATGCTGGTGGCTCATCATGCTATGGGGATGTTTTTCAGCGGCAGGGACTGGGAGACTAGATAATTATGTACATGAGACACTTCCGGATTTCATTTTCAATAAATAAAATAAAAACATCTACAAATCATTTTGGGGTTTTGTGTGTAGATAGGTGAGAAACTAAATCTATTTAATCTATTTTGAACGCAGGCTGTGACACTACATGTGGAACAAGTCAAGGGTTATGAATCATTTCTGAAGGCACTGTATGTATGTATATATACAGTACCAGTCAAAAGTTTGAACCCACCTACTCATTTAAGGGTTTTTCTTTATTTTTAATATTTTCTACATAGTAAAATAATAATGAAGACATCAAAACTATGAAATAACACATATTGAATCATGTAGTAACCAAAAACGTATTAAATACGTCATCAAGATGACGCTGGAGGGGACTGGGAGACTAGTCAGGATCAAGTGAAAGGTGAACGGAGCAAAGTATAGAGAGATCCTTGATGAATACCTACTCAAGACTGATAAGGACCTCAGACTGGGGCGAAGGTTCACCTTCCAACAGGACAATGACCCTAAGCACACAGCCAAGACAATGCAGGAGTTGCTTCGGGACAAGTCTCTGAATGTCCTTGAGTGGCCCAGCCAGAGCCCAGACTTGAACCTGATCTAACATCTCTGGAGGGCCATATAAATAGCTGTGCAGCGACACTCCCCATCCAACCTGACAGAGGAGAGGATCTGCAGAGAAAAATAGGAGAAACTCCCCAATGCAGGTGTGCCAAGCTTGTAGTGCCATTCCCAAGATGACTCGAGTCTGTAATTGCTGCCAAAGGTGCTTCAACAAAGCACTGAGTAAAGGGTCAGTATACTTATGTAAATGTGATATTTCAGTTTTGTTTTTTTATGCATTTGCAAAAGAAATCTCCAAACATGTTTTTGCTTTGTCATTAAGGGGTATGGTGTGTTGATTGAAAAATACATTTAAATACATTTTAGAATAAGGCAACATGTGGAAAATGTCAAGGGGTCTGAACAGTTTCCGAATGCACTGTACATATAATGTACGGCAATCACATGATCAATCTTGCATACCACAGTACGTTTGGTATTGTGACCAGATTTGTTATAGTTCAAAATCATTAATTAAGAAGCACTCTTTTTACACAAAGCGAGACAGGGGAGTGCCATGACAGAGATTGAAATGGGAAATCTGATATGAGCAATATATCATCTGGGGATAATTATGATGATCTATTGGCTTTTATGCTGAACTGAGTTCAAAATGATTGCATAGGAAGAGATGACATTAATGGCTGGCCTCAACTTTGATCTAGCTGAGGAAGGTTGTACCGTACGCCCACCTCTGCCCACCAATAGTTTGTGTAAAAATCTGAGTTATTGAGAGTGATATGAAATTTCTAAATGTCATTAATTGACACCTTTTTCCTCTGAGTTGTCAGGAGGGAGACAGAAAGGTCACAGCTCTGGGGTGATATATATATATGACCCCCCCCCCCCAACATTGTGAATTATGGCTGTCGTTAACACGAGGAATGGATGGAGCCGACTGAAAGCCTCTATCGATCCACTTCCTGCACAGGAAAATCAGGTACCTAAATATGGTGCCCTCCAACAGGGACTCCCATGCTTTAATGAAGGGGCTGATGCACTATATTCCTAAATAGAGGTTCTGGTTTACTCTTTGACAAATTATTTATCCAATGAAATACTGTACACAACAAATGACTAAAATGAGGCAGTATTTACAGCAGTAGCATAGCCAGAGATTTGTTGTTGGGTGGGCCTGCAGAAATGTCCTGCAATTCTACCCAGTTTGCCATGGGGCTGAGATAAAATGTTGCATTTTTAAAGCTAGATAATGGTGTGTTGACTGTAACATTCTTTTAACTAGGCAAGTCAGTTAAGAACAAATTCTTATTTACAATGACGGCCTACACCGGCCAAAGCCGGATGACGTTGGGACAATTGCGCGCCGCCCTATGGGACTCCCAATCCCGGCCGGTTGTGATACAGCCTGGATTCAAACCAGGGAGTCTGTAGTGATGCCTCAAGCACTGTGATGCAGTGCCTTAGACCGCTGCACCACTCAGGAGCCCACTCGGGACCCCGTTTGGAGCTATCTTGTTTGCTAAAGGAACAAATGAAGTAAGCAATGGCATAGTGCATATAGCCATAGAAGCACAGTGACATAATGTTTGCCAAAATGCGGTCATGTTCATGCTTATTGGGGGTGTGGCTTTCAGTTAGTTATTTTTGGCTACACATCTCATGAGAGTGAATGTCATTCCAGTTCATCTGAATGTCATTCCAGTGCACTGGAATAGGACTGCTTGCTATGAATAGTAACGTCTGTCTTGGGAAGAATAAGGTGAGGACCAAAGAGCAGCGTGGTAAGTGTACATGTTTTAAATATTTTAATGACCACTGAAACAAAACAATAAACATCCAACGAAGAGTCCTGGAAGGTGCAACACAACACTAAACAGAAAATAAACACCCACAACTCAAAAGTGAAACCAGGCTACCTAAGTATGATTCTCAATCAGGGACAATGATTGACAGCTGCCTCTGATTGAGAACCATACCAGGCCGAACACAGAAAATCCCAAATTATAGAAAAAAAGAACATAGACAACCCACCCACCCAACTCACGCCCTGACCATACTAAAACAAAGACATAACGAAGTAACTAAGGTCAGAACGTGACATGAATTCTATCTGATGGTGTTTGCATGTTTAGGTGAAAAGACAAAAAAATGTCCCGTTTGGAACTCTGACAAATAAGGACCATTCAAAAGAAATACAGTAATGCCTTCAGGAAGTATTCACACCCCTTGACTTTTTACCCCTAAATTGTGATACAGCCTGAGTTTAAACTTGTTTAAAATGAGATTTTGTGTCACTGGTCAACCCGCAATTACCCCATATTGTCAACCGCTCAAGGATTTCACCATGAGGCCAATGGTGACTTTCAAACAGTTAGATATCTGTGGCTCTGGCAGTGATGGGAGAAAACTGAGGATGGATCAACAGCATTGTAGTTACTCTACAATAATAATCTAGGAAGCCTTTACAGAAACATTTTTTCTACAAAACATGCATGCTGTTTGCAATAAGACACTAATGTAAAACTGCAAAAAATGTGACAAAGAAAATTAACTTTATGTCCTGAATACAAAGCGTTATGTTTGGGGCAAATCCAACACAACATCACGGGGTACCACTCTTCATATTTTCAAGCATAATGGTGGCTGTATCATGTTATGGGTATGGCTGGTCGGTATACTGTATTTCACTGTATCGCGAATTTTCACTAATACATCACTATTGATGTATTGATGGACGGACCGGTTTGGGTTTTTAATTCACCTTCTATCACGGTATTTTAATGTTTGGTTTGTTAAATGTGATACGCCATTGGTAACTCTCCCTGAGCCATTCCTCTCCACTCTCCCTTTTTCCATGCCACTTTCCACACAGACATAGTCCTCCCCTCCCAAGGAGCGCATTTGTTGCTGCTTGACCACAAGACATTTTCGTTCAGTCTGCATGGTCAATGCAGCACATGCAACAAAGTTGATGGCAACAATTTTGCATTCTATAGTTACAATATTAGTTTGTGTTTCTTACATCTGCAAACAGCTAGTTTGTATTTTCTTATCAAGTTAAGCTAATTATGTTAGCCACTAATGCTAATCGCTAGTTAGCTGGCTACATGAATAAAGATTTTACATAGCCAAAGATTATAGGGTCGCCTAGGAAACATTGAACATCACTTTGGTTCCTACCCTGTCACTGTAACTCGTCCATGGTATTTTCATTTTTGTCATGTCACCACACTGGATGGCTCCGACCTTGAATATGTGGACACCTATAAGTACCTAGGTGTCTGGCTAGACTGCAAACTCTCCTTCCAGACCCATATCAAACATCTCCAATCGAAAATCAAATCAAGAATCATCTTTCTATTCCGCAACAAAGCATCCTTCACTCACGCTGCCAAGCTTACCCTAGTAAAACTGACTATCCTACCGATCCTCGACTTCGGCGACGTCATCTACAAAATTGCTTCCAACACTCTACTCAGCAAACTGGATGCACTTTATCACAGTGCCATCCGTTTTGTCACTAAAGCACCTTATACAACCCACCACTGCGACTTGTATGCTCTAGTCGGCTGGCCCTCGCTACATATTCATCGCCAGACCCACTGGCTTCAGGTCATCTACAAGGCCATGCTAGGCAAAGCTCCGCCTTATCTCAGCTCACTGGTCACGATGGCAACACCCATCCGTAGCACGCGCTCCAGCAGGTGTATCTCATTGATCATCCCTAAAGCCAACACCTCATTCGGCCGCCTTTCGTTCCAGTACTCTGCTGCCTGTGACTGGAACGAATTGCAAACATCGTTGAAGTTGGAGACTTTTATCTCCCTCACCAACTTCAAACATCAGCTAGCTGAGCAGCTAACCGATCGCTGCAGCTGTACATAATCTATTGGTAAATAGCACACCCATTTTCACCTACCTCATCCCCACAGTTTTTATTTATTTACTTTTCTGCTCTTTTGCACACCAATATCTCTACCTGTACATGATCATCTGATCATTTATCACTCCAGTGTTAATCTGCAATATTGTAATTATTCGCCTACCTCCTCATGCCTTTTGCACACATTGTATATAGACTCCCCTTTTTTTCTCTGTGTTATTGACTTGTTAATTGTTTACTCCATGTGTAACTCTGTGTTGTCTGTTCACACTGCTATGCTTTATCTTGGCCAGGTCGCAGTTGCAAATGAGAACCTGTTCTCAACTAGCCTACCTGGTTAAATAAAGGTGAAAAAAATAAAATAATAAAAAAAAATGTCCCCTGGTGCTAGAGGGGGTACGCAGCTGGAGGTTGGATGTTTTAAGGGATACGGGACTATTAAAAGTTTTAGAACCATTGGTCTACCATATCAAAAGCTTTGGCCTAGTCAATAAAAATGCTTAGAATCAAGGGCAATGGTGACATCATTTAGGACTTTTAACTTTGCAGTGACACATTCATAACCTGAAGGGAAACCAGATTGCATACCAGAGAGAATAGTATAGACACCACAAAGCTAGTAAGTTGATTATTGACACGTTTTTCGAACACTTTTGATAAACAGGGCAAAATAGAAATTGGCCTATAGCAGTTAGGATCAACTTGATCTCCCCCTTTATATAACGGACGCACCTTGGCTGCCTTCCAAGCACTGGGAACCTCCTCAGAGAGGAGAGACAGGTTGAAAAGGTCAGAGATAGGAGTGGCGATGATTGAGGCTGCAAACTTAAAGAAAAAAGGATCAAAACCATCTGGCCCAGATGTTTTTTGGGGGTCAAGTTTAAGGAGCTCCTTTAGCACCTCAGACTCAGCCTGCTGGGAGAAACCTTGTAGGGGTTTCAGGGGAAAAAGAGAGAGGAGCATCGGGGCTAGTCATATTAGAATGGGTGGGAGATGAGGAAATGTTGAATGGGCAATGAGGCATGGCTGAGTCAAATAGGAATACGTATACTTGTCGTTGGCAAGGACTAGGGATTCTTTTTTAGGATTAACAGAAACTGAATAGTACAGGAAAAACCTGTACTATTCAGGAAAACCTGGTTCAGTCTGCCTTCCAACAGATAATGGGAGACAAATTCACCTTTCAGCAGGATAATAGGCTAAAATATAAGAACAAATACATACTGGAGTTGCTTACCAAGATGAAATTGAATGTTCGTGTGTGGCCCAATTTCAGTTTAGACTTAAATCGGCTTGAAAATGGTTTTCTAGCAATGATCAACAATTGACTTGACAGAGCTCAAAGAATTGAAAAAGAGAATAATGTGCAAATATTGTACAATCCAGGTATGCAAAGCTCTTCGAGACTTACCCAGAAGGACTCACAGCTGTAATCACTGTCAGAGGTGATTCTAGCATGTATTGACTCAGGGGTGTGAATAATTATGTACATGAGATACTTCCGGATTTCATTTTCAATAAATAAAATAAAAAAATCTACAAATCATTATGGGGTTTTGTGTGTAGATAGGTGAGAAACAAAATCTATTTAATCTACTTTGAACACAGGCTGTGACACTACATGTGGAACAAGTCAAGGGTTATGAATCATTTCTGAAGGCACTGTATGTTTTAGGTTTTGGCCTTTCTATGGAGTTTTTCCTAGCCACCGTGCTTTTACACCTGCATTGTTTGCTGTTTGGGGTTTTAGGCTGGGTTTCTGTACAGCACTTTGAGATATCAGCTGATGTACGAAGGGCTATATAAATAAATTTGATTTGATTTGTATGTATGTATGTATATATACAGTACCAGTCAAAAGTTTGAACCCACCTACTCATTCAAGGGTTTTTCTTTATTTTTTACTATTTTCTACATAGTAAAATAATAATGAAGACATCAAAACTATGAAATAACACATATTGAATCATGTAGTAACCAAAAACGTATTAAATACGTAATCAAGATGGCGCTGGAGGGGATGGCTGCTGTCTTATTGGCTCTGAACCAACCATGCTATTTTGTTTGTTTTTTTATACTACAGACACCAGACCAGGCCCAGATCCCCGTCATTCGCTGGAGAAGGAAACAGAGATTTTGCAGAAAAAGATCAGTGTGCCTTGTGAGGATCAGGCGATGAGTGGCGAATCTGTCTTTGCATTCCGTTCTGCTAGCTAACGTTCAATCGCTGGAAAATATATGGAACGAATTGAAAGCATGTATGTCCTACCAACGGGACATTAAAAACTGTATTATCTTATGTCAGAGTTGTGGCTGAACGACGACATTAAGAACATATTGTCACGACTCCCACCGAAGGTGGCTCCTCTTCCTGTTCGGGCGGCGCTCGACGGTCGTCGTCACCGGTCTACTAGCTGCCACCGATCCCTTTTCCCTTTTCTGTTGGTTTTGTCTTATTGGTTACACCTGTTTGTTGTTTAGATTTTTAGTTGGGCTATTTAAGCCAGTAAGGCCCGCCTGCTCTTTGTGCAGGCTTATTTTTACTCTGTGCATGTTTGTGGTAGTGCATTTCCCTTAGTTTTTCCTCAGGGCGGGTAGGGTCCTGATTTTGAGCCGGTCTTGTATGTGCACCCGGTATTGGCGTGACCATTTTTCTCCGTTCCAGAATAAAACATTGTTCTTTACCTTCTTCTTTCTGCACCTGACTCCGCAACTACTACGCCTAAAGTGTGTTACACATATAGCTGGTGGGTTACATATTCTATCGGCAGGATAGAACAGCAGCCTCTGGTAAGACACGGGGAGGAGGCCAATGCATATATGTAAACAACAGCTGGTGCACAATATCTAAGGAAGTCTCAAGGTCTTGCTCACCTGAAGTAGAGAATCTCATGATAATCAATTTAGCAGATCCTTTTCCCTGAAAGAGTCCCTCTCTCCTTGTTAGGTAGATAGTGTGGTATCTAGATGCTGCGTGGTGAGCAGGTGTCTGAGTCTTCTGGTTCATGCCTTCCCGAGGCAACCTGCTGTTCACCTGCTGTTCTCGAGTCTCCAGTTTGTCCTCGTCATTTCGAGTGAAAGTTGTGTTTTTTTGATTGTATTTACTTTACTGGATTAAAGACTAAATACCACCACAGACCGATGCTGGCACTAAAACCGCACTCAATGAACTGTAGACCTCCATAAGCAAACAGGAAAACGTTCATCCAGAGGTGGCGCTCCAAGTGGCCGGGGACTTTAATGCAGGGAAACTTAAATCCGTTTAACCTAATTTCTATCAGCATGTTAAATGTGCAACCAGAGGGAAAACAATTCTAGACCACCTTTACTCCACACACAGAGACTCATACAAAGCTCTACCTCGCCCTCCATTTGGTTAATCTGACCATAATTCTATCCTTCTGATTCCTGCTTACAAGCAAAAATTTAAGCAGCAAGCACCTGCTTGACTCGGTCTATTAAAAAGTGGCCAGATGAAGCAGATGCTAAACTACCGGACTGTTTTGCTATCACAGACTGGAATATGTTCCGGGATTCTTCCGATGGAATTGAGGAGTACACCACATCAGTCATTGGCTTTGTCAATAAGTGCATCAAGGATGTTGACCCCACAGTGAATGTATGTATATTGCCCATCCTGAAGCCATGGATTACAGGCAACATTCGCCATGAGTTAAAGGGTAGAGCTGCCGCTTACAAGGAGTGGGATTTTAACCCGGAAGCCTACAAGAAATCCCGCTATTCCCTCCGACGAAGCGTCAGTACAGGACTAAGATTGAATTGTACTACACCGGCTCCGATAGTCGTCGGATGTGGCAGGGCTTGCAAACTATTACAAACTACAAAACTTTACCGAAAAAGCACACCATGCAATAATCTGAGTACAGCGCTCAGAGCCCAAACAAGCAAAACAGATATCCGCCATGTTGTGGAGTCAACAAAGTTAGAAATAGCGTTATAAATATTCACTTACCTTTGATGATCTTTATCAGAATGCACTCCCAGGAATTCCAGTTCCTTTAAAATGTTTGATTTGTTCCATAAAGTCCATCATTTATGTCCAAATACCTCCTTTTGTTCGCGTTTAGTACACAATCCAAACTGACGACGCGCGGGCAGGTCCAGGCGAAAGTTCAGAAAAAAAGTAATATTACAGTTCGTAGAAACATGACAAACTGAGTATAGAATCAATCTTTAGGATGTTTTTAACATAATTCTTCAATAATGCTCCAACCGAAGAATTCCTTTGTCTGTAGAAATGCAATGGAACGCAAGCTACCTCTCACGTGAATGCACGTGACCAGCTCGTGGCACTCTGGCAAACCACTGACTCATTCCCCTCTCATTCCCCCTCCTTCACAGTAGAAGCATCAAACAAGGTTCTAAAGACTGGTGACATCTAGTGGAAGCCTTAGGAAGTACAATATGACCCCATTTCCACCGTATCTTGGATCGGCAAAGAGTTGGAAACCTACAAACCTCAGATTTCACACTTCCTGGTTGGATTTTTTCTCAGGTTTTTGCCTGCCATATGAATTATGTTATACTCACATACATCATTCAAACAGCTTTAGAAACTTCAGAGTGTTTTCTATCCAAATCTACTAATCTCCAAATCTACTAATCTACTAAATCTACCATGCATATTCTAGCTGTTAGGACTGAGTAGCAGGCAGTTTACTCTGGGCACCTTTTCATCCAAGCTACTCAATACTGCCCCCCTGTCCCAAAGAAGTTAAACAGGTCAACATTCACAAGACGGTGTAAGAGGACGTGTACTCCAAGCAGGCGCTGACCAACTGGAATGTGTCTTCACTGACATTTTCAACTTCTCCCTGTCTGAGTCTGTAATACCAACATGTTTCAAGCAGAACACCATGGTCCCTGTGCCCAAGAACACTAAGGGAACCTGCCTAAATGACTACCGACCTGTAGCACTTACATCTGTAGCCATGAAATACTTATCCCAGAAACCCTAGACCCACTCCAATTTGCATACCGCATCAACAGATCTACAGACGATGCAATCTCTATTGCACTCCATACTGCCCTTTCACATTTGGACAAAAGGAAAACCTAAGTGAGAATGCTCTTCATTGACTTCAGCTCAGTGTTCAACACCATAGTGCCCTCAAAGTTCATCACTAAGCTAAGGACCCAGTGACTAAACACCTCCCTCTGCAACTGGATCCTGGACTTCCTGACAGGCCGCCCCAGGTGGTAAGGGTAGGTAACAACACATCAGCCACGCTGATCCTCAACACTGGGAACCCTCAGGGGTGTGTGCTCAGTCCCCTCCTGTACTCCATGCTCACTCATAACTGCATGACCAGAACACCATCATTAAGTTTGCAGATGACACAACAGTGGTAGGCCCGATCACTGACAATGATGAGACAGCCTATAGGGATGAGGTCAGAGACCTGACCATGTGATGCAAGGACAACAACCTCTCCCTCAATATGATCAAGACAAAGGGGATGATTGTGGACTACAGGAAAAGGAGTACTGAGCACACCCCCATTCTCATCGACGGGCTGTTGTGGAGCAGGTTGAGAGCTTCAAGTTATTTGGCGTCCACATCACCAACAAACTAACAGGGTGTGACAAAAACTATTCTCCCTCAGTAGACTGAAAAAATTTGACATCCACAGTTCTGTCCCTCAACCATTTGAGACCCCCTCCCACAGCCCCCCACACAAGAAGAAAAATAAGCAATAAAAAATACAATTAATTCCATTCCCCACCTGCAAGAATCCCCCAAAGCACCAACAACCAAGAGAATGAACTAAAGAGAAAAAAGGAAAAGACAAAAGAAAACAGAAAACAGAAAACAACAGTGCAAATAATAATGTAAAACAATGGACATCAAGGTCAACTAAAACCACATCAGCAATGCCAACTGTATATGTTTGTATGCATGTCTGGCACTATTACATGTATGTGTGTGTTCTTGTATGTGTTTATTTTAATGAGTGTGTGTATATGCATGTGTACAAACACCTGCACGGCATCAGCCTCAGACAAACCGGCATTAATTGTAAAAACACTGGCCCTCAGTGTCATTCAAACTGACTTTTTATTATGTTTCATTATGACTTTAAAAAAACATATTTACGTTTACCTTTGACCATCATTCTATCTCCCACACAGCAACTCCACTCCCACTTGTCTCCAATTCCACATCCCAACCCTCAGCTTCCCTCAGCCCATCCCATCTATCTCTGCTGGCCACCCACTTCAGGTTTCTAACATACAATTTCAATCTATCTAATCAAATAGAATCCACATATTGCGAGTTGAAGTTATATACTTTTACTAAGAGAATTAGCATTTTAGTAATTGACTGACCCGGTCTCTCCAGATCTCGTAACAATACTATATCTAGGGTCAATTTTAGATCAATGCTATGCATTTTCAGCCATTCCTGAACCTGAGACCAGAAACAAGCTACCTGAGGGCAATACCAAAATAAATGGTCTTTTGATTCTGTATCCTCACAATAAAATCTGCAGAGCTTCGACAGCTTTATGCCCCAAATATTGAAAATTTTGTTGGTGGCAAGAATTCTATATAATAATTTTTGATGAAAAGCACAAAATCTTGAATCTTGCGTTATTTTATAAATCAACTCATACACCCTGTACCATGGAATCGGTACATCAAAAATCTCTTCCCAACTATTTTACAATCTGTATGGCACAGTTGTCAACATCCTTGTCCTCAAATGAAACTAGTGTACTTTCCTATTTATGCTATTTTGTGATCCTTTATATTGGGCAGACAGACCTACCTCCTCCCACTGCCATCTGCCTCCTCCATTTCTAGGGTAATGCTGTAATCAATTGGTTGTACTCTTGGATTGAACAGACCTTCCCGTACAATTCTGATGACTCCTTGAAAGACATAACTTCACCATTCGAATTTACAATATCATTTAAGAACAAAATTCCCATTTCAAACATCTTTCCCATAAATACAGGTATTTTATCAACCAGCACATTTGAGTTCAGCCATAATATTTGTTCTATCTTTTCAGGGGGATGAAAATGAAATTGTAGCCAGCTCTGTAATGCTTGTTTGAAAAAGAGAGATATTTTGAAAAAAATCATAATTTTCAGTTAATCGAAAATGAGACATGGCAATCTGCACAAAGGAAAAAAGGCAATTTTTAAACAATGGATGAGCTTTCTTAGTAATCTACTTGAGAACCATTTAGGGTTCAAATAAACCTTTTGAATGAGTGAAGCTTTTAGAGAGAGGTTTAGTGCTTTTATATTTAATAATCTCAACCCACCCAATTCATATTCATTATATAGATAGGCACATTTTATTTTGTCTGGTTTAGCGTCCCAGATAAATGTAAAAAATGTTGCTTATATGATTTTACAAATGAATCATCAGGAGAGGCAGCGCCATAAGTAAGTGAGTAAAATGAGATATGACTAAGTTAATCAGGGCAATTTTTCCATAAATAGACAGGCATTTACCTCTCCATGGTTGCAGGATCTTGTCTATTTTGACAAGTTTTCTATTGAAATTCATTATGGAGAACTTATTTATATATTTTGTGATATGAATATAGTATGTCTACTTCACCATCAGCCCATTTTATAGGTAAACCGCAGGGTAATGTAAAAGTTGTATTTTTTAAAGATCCAATGCATAATATTGTACACTTATTATAATTAGGTTTTAGTCCAGAGAGTGCAGAAAAGTGATCTACATCTTCAATGAGACATTGCAGGGATCTAGCTTGCGGACTTCATATAAAACTTGAGTCATCGGCATACGTTTGTTTTTAAGCCTTGGATTTCTAATCCTCTAATGTTGTTTGTTTGTTTGCTTATTTTAATAGCTAGTACTTCAATGGCCATAATGAATAGATATGGTGACAGCGGACACCCTTGTTTGACTGTCACATATCAGTTTGCAAACAATATTTAACAAATAATCATATGGAGTTTTAATGAAGCCGCATACAAACATTGTCTCTTTTTTGCTTTCTTGAGTAAGGCAGTTCTAAAGTACACGTGTTTCAGCCTATTTTTATTTTATTTGATTTAATTAACCTTTATTTAACCAGGTAAGCTAGTTGAGAACAAGTTCTCATTTGCAACGGCCAAGATAAATAGCAGTTCGACACATACAACAACACAGAATTACACATGGAATGAACAAAACATACAATCAATAATACAGCAGAAAAAAAAGAAAACAAAGTCTATATACAGTGAGTGCAAATTAGGTCAAATAAGGGAGTTAAGGCAATAAATAGGCCATGGTGGCGAAGTAATTACAATATGGCAATTAAACACTGGAATGGTAGATGTGCAAAAGATGGATGTGCAAGTAGAGATACTGTGGTGCAAAAGGAGCTAAATAAATAAATACAGTATGGGGATGAAGTAGATAGATAGGCTGTATACAGATGGGCTATGAACAGGTGCAGTGATCTGTGAGCTGCTCTGACAGCTGGTTCTTACAGTTTTTCTCAGTCGCTTTGGTGCATTTCTTAGATCAAAAGTGCAATTCTTGATACTACTTGTACAAATTCCAAATCATCTAGTCACTTGTGCACATCATTAAAGCAATTTTTTATTCCTTTGAACAAATTGCAATTGATAATGTAGAAGTGTCAGCTTTTTTCCACATTATCAATTGCTCATGTCATGTTGATCAAAATATAGTAGATGGTTGTCTGTTGAATAAACATCTAGGCATTAGTTCCTTGGATAAGCCATTACATGCAAAATTGTTGAACTATTTGTCATAAACTGTCAAGCATAAGTTTTACACATTTCTATTAGACCTTTTATCGTGCAGGTGAAATTTACCCTTACTCATGAAGGAATGTAAAGTGTTAGTTCAACCAACAATCAACCAGTTGTCTAAATTGCCCAAAGGTGCATCTCATGAAGAATCAATTGGCAAGAATATATAGACAGACGACAACACAGAGTTGCAATTTTCAAATAATGGATGGACCATGAAACGAACAGGGTCAACAGCCAAGAGGGGGAAGAAGAGGAGCAAGGATGCGTGGTGGAAGGCAAAACAGAGGAAGAGGCAGAAGAGGACATATGCACATATCAGATGACATAAGGGCCACTATTGTAGACCATGTTGTCAATCATGGCCTTACAATGGCTGAGGCGGGTCGAAGGGTGCAGCTGAATATTGTGAGATCAACCGTGCCCTCAATAGTTCAAACGTTTTGAAGAGAGAACAGGTATGTCCACCAATGTACAGTGCACTGTTACTGTATATAAGCAGTATACTGTATACTTCCTACAATGCTTCATATTACAGTAGTCCACTTGTATTTCACAGCATACAGAAATATACTCTATACAGATACATACTGCAACTTACATGCACCAACCTGTATGTTTTACAGTAAAATGTGTGTTTGCATAGTTTTTGTCTATGTGAAAGTGTGTGATGCATCACAGCATTTTTCCCCACATAGGACTGCAAGATTACCTCAAACCGGTGGCAGAGGACGCCTTTTCACACCTCAACAGGAGGAGGCTATTTGCACCATGGTCTGAGCAAACAATGCCATGAGGCTCAGGGAAATACATAGGACCATTATAGAAGACAACGATACGGTTAGCATCTCAACCATCGACAGGGTGCTGCATAGAAACCAGATGAGTATGAAACAGCTGTACCGTGAGGACAGAGGAATGAGGACAGAGTTAAGGAGCTACGGTACCAGTATGTACAGGTAAAACATATATCTATGTAACTACTTTACAGCAACATTTTATAGTGATACATAGTACAGTAAGCATAAACTGCACACATTTCCATTGCTGTGGAAGGAACATGCAATATATGTACATTTTATGTCACTCTTCCTTACCAAAACAAATTCAACTGTGTGTTCTGGGATATAGTGTATAATGGAGTTGGAATCAAGTGAACCCTCTCACAACTTTGTATACGTGGATGAGGCTGGCTTCAACCTGACCAAATGCAGAAGGCGGGGTCGGAATATCATCGGTCACAGAGCTACTGTGGATTTGCCAGGCCAACGGGGAGGAAATATCACCATGTGTGCTGCTATTTCGGAGCATGGTGTCCTAACCCATATCCCCTTTATAGGGCCATACAACACCCAGCATCTACTCAACTTTTTAGAGACTCTCTACAGGGCTCTCATCCCTGATGATGAGAGGGGTCTGTTTAGAGAGGATTTGCCAAAGTATGTGGTCATTTGTGATAATGTGAGTTTCCATCGATCAAACATCATAAGGCATAAATAAGGGTTTGTGACCCACCCGAGGATGCTCGTAGAATTCCTCCCACCTTATTCACCATTTCTTAACCCAATTGAGGAGTTCTTTTCAGCATGGAGGTGGAAGGTGTACGATCGTCAGCCACATACACAGATGACCCTGCTGGCTGCAATGGATGCAGCATGTGAGGACATCACAGTAGACGCCTGCAGAGGATGGATAAGGCATTCCAAAAGATTCTTTCCACGTTGCATTGGAAGGGAAAATATCCGGTGTGATGTGGATGAGAATATGTGGGCCGACAGACAGGAACGTCTGGATGTGTAGAGACAGCACAACAGTGCTGCGGGCAAAGTTGTGCCTTAGGGGTGGTTTCCTGTGTTTCTTTCTAATTTAGTTTTTTTTCCTTAGTGCCCCTTGGGTTGTCCAGTCTCTTTCAATCAATAACCCACATACAGTAATATGTAAATAGTACTGTTGAAATTGATATATGCCATAGAAGTGCAGCCTTGTGCATTTTCAATACAGTAACTGTCATCCAAACTGTAGCCTATGTTTACATCAGGTAATACTGTCAAAGTACACAGTTACATTGACAACATGCCTAAACATTTTGACGACCTTGTTCGTGAACAATGACTCAATGACTTATCATTCTGATGACAATGACATGATCATTGGCATGAATATTTACTTTTGAGAGATGTACTCAGGATTTTTAGTGACTGACTAGCTTTAGAAACATATCTATTGTATATTGCAGTTTGTACAAATTGTTCTGAGAAATGCACTTATTATTTTGCACATGTTAGGGATGATGTGAAAAATGCACCAAAGCGACTGAGAAAAACTGTAAAGCTAGTGAGGGAGATGGGAATTTTTGCAGTTCTTTCCAGTCAGTGGCAGCAGAGAACTGGAAGGAAAGGCGACCAAAGTAGGAATTGGCTTTGGGGGTGACCAGTGAGATATACCTGCTGCAGCGCGTGCTACGAATGGGTGCTGCTATGGTGACCAGCGAGCTGAGATAGGGCAGGGCTTTACCTAGCAGAGACTTGTAGATAACCTGTAGCCAGTGGGTTTGGCGACGAGTATGAAGCGAGGGCCAGCCAACGAAATAGGTCGCTGTGGTGAGTAGTGTATGGGGCTTTGGTGGCAAAACGGATGGCACTGTGATAGACTACATCCAGTTTGCTGAGTAGAGTAATGGAGGCTATTTTATAGATGACATCGCCAAAGTCAAGGATCAGTAGGATGGTCAGTTTTACAAGGGTAAAGCACTAGCCCAGTGCTTTCTGTGGTGGTGGAGCAACCAGCAGAAAATATGGAGTGTAGGGGTTAGTTGCGTCGTGATTGTCTCAATGTTCTGTCACTCATGGGGACACTACGTCACTGCAAAATCAAACAGGGAGAGCTCAAGCCCTCAAGCCCTTTGGGTGCTGCCATAGAGTTACATTAGAAGTGCCCACCCAAGAAGGCTCAAGGTCATTCGCCACAGATAAAATGATGCCCAATCACATTATATATATACAGTAGCTTTGATTGGACTGACAAGGTCAACACCATAATTTAAAAATCTAGCAGTCATCATCATGAATCAAGTCGACAATCTACTGGCAAATTCTTTTCAATCCTTGTCATATGAAGAGAAATCATTAAGGAAAAGTATAGATAAAACTCATCGGCCATTGGACATAAACATTACACAACAAGTTGGAAATAGCAAATTCAACAATGAGTGGTTTGAAAGGAATCGGTGGCTAACTGCAAGCATTAGAAAGCAATCACACAAGCCTGCTATTCATTGGAGTGGATGTGTGGTCCAAGTCTCGGTTTAATGATATCTTTTCCAAGTTTTAAAGGATAAGCATTCAACAATGGCCATGCTGTCCAGCATGACTTCTTACGCTTTCAAAACAACTGGAAATTCAGAACTGGGAAATCTCAGACTTCAGTGAGTTCAAAGCAACTGGGAACTCTGAAAATTTTTTTTCATCATTCAACTCAGAATTCTAAGTCGGGAACTCTGGCCTCTTTCTAGAGCTCTGATCTTAAGATCAGTAACATCATGATTCGACCTTGTTTTTTTCCAAGTTCACAGTTGTCTTAAAGAAATTTGCCCACAAAGGACTGCCGCCCCAAGTGAGCACAGCACAACAAAGTGAGTCCAGAAATGTTTTGTACGCTGCTGCATAAATGATGTAATATGCCAGGGAAATATGTACACTGGAGCTAAGAAAGTAATACTAAGTGTATGTTGGGTACTAGCCTGTCAGTAGCACATGAGCCTCACCCTAATATTTTGGTACCTTTTCCCTTCATAACTAAGCCTACTGTTCTGACTTTGTGGTGCACATGTGGCCTACAGCCTGTTTTAGGGAAATGTAATCATTGAATATTGCCTCCTTTATTCATCCTACGGTTCTGACTTAGTGTGCAGGGAGAATACTTTAAGAACGCCCCATGTTCTGAATTCTGTTGCTGTATATTTCAAAAGTGCTGAACAAATAAATACACTACTGTTCAAAAGTTTGGGGTCACTTAGAAATGTCCTTGTTTTTGAAGGAAAAACTATTTTTTTTGTCCATTAAAATAGCATCAAATTCATCAGAAATACAGTGTAGACATGGTTAATGTTGTAAATGACTATTGTAGCTGGAAACTGAAGATTATTTATAGAATATCTACATAGTGGTACAGAGGCCCATTATCAGCAACCATCACTCCTGTTTTCCAATGGCATGTTGTGTTAGCTAATCCAAGTTTATCATTTTACAAGGCTAATTGATCATTAGAAAACCCTTTTGCAATTATGTTAGCACAGCTGAAAACTCTTGTGTGATTAAAGAAGCAATAAAACTGGCCTTCTTTAGACTAGTTGAGTATCTGGAGCATCAGCATTTGTCAGTTCGATTACAGGCTCAAAATGGCCAGAAACAAAGAATTTCTTCTGAATCTAGTCAGTCTATTATTGTTCTGAGAAATGAAGGCTATTCCATGCAGGAAATTGCCAAGAAACTGAAGATCTGGTACAACACTTTGTACTACTCCCTTCACAGAACAGCTCAAACTGTCTCTAACCAGAATAGAAAGAGGAGTGGGAGGCCCCGGTGCACAATGGAGCAAGTGGACAAGTACATTAGAGTGTCTAGTTTGAGAAACAGATGCCTCCCAATTCCTCAACTGGCAGATTCATTAAACTGAGCTCTAAAGTTTGAACCCCTGCTGTTTTTTTCTCTTGCATTTCAAAGATGGAACAAAAAAACAAATTTAAAAACTATTTTTGTTTGTTTGGATTATCTTTTACCAGATCTAATGTGTTATATTCACCTACATTGATTTCACATTTCCACAAACTTCAAAGTGTTTCCTTTCAAACGCTATCAAGAATATGCATATGCTTTACGTCCTGAGCTAGAGGCAGTAAGATTTGGGTTTTTTAGGCGGAAATTGACAAAAAGGGTTGGACACGGCCACTGAAACATCTATTATCTTGCTCAAAGTCATGGCAAAAGGGTTGAGTGAATGATTTGAAGATAATCAACTCGCTCAGACCTGAGCTGCTCCAAAATGGCTGCTGTAGGAATGTTGTCACAGACATGGGCTCCAGTATCCCAGATCATATCCTGGACTGTAAGCAGATCACTAACAAGTTCATGATGTGGGGAAGTAAGTAAATTACAGACAGAGATCAGACATAGAGGGGGAGTCGCTCATTTTTTCATTTTTTCAAAGGCTTGCCAAATGGAGGGAAACCAATCTAAACAACAGTTTATGTTCAAGTTGATGTTAAACCCTAAATCTCATTAGAGCTGCGAAGGAGGAAGATGTTTGACAGGGGAGAATGTTGAATCACTTCCTGTACAGTAACATACATATGTGGCTCTCAACCTAATTATGAGAAAACATTTGGAGCAAGAAACAACATTAAAAACCCGAGGCACACAATAAGTAATATATAGCAGGACCGAAAGTGTTTCAAGGACATGATCCTTGTGCTAGTTTTCTTGAGCTAGTTTCCCATCACTGTTATTACAGTGTTATTTGCTAACAGTGGCATTCGGGATAATCCTGTTGGTGAGTGCTCATGATTCTTCACTGGACATAACGGCAGTCAGCCAATGTTGAGTTGTGCTTGAATCTTTATCTTGGATTGCAGTGCCTCTGGAACACAATGAACTCGAAATCTAGTTTGCAACACTTGACATGGATAAAGCGATCATATGCAATGAACCCTGTCCTTATGGATTATCTTGAATAAGAAAAATGGCAGAGCGGGTGCTCTCAGGACATCAAGTTCACACTGCTACAGAAAGGGCAATATGCCTGATCAGGGTGATTGGTCTCCAGCAAATAACTCACTACAAGATTAGAAGGGTAATTCCTGGTCCAGAACAGAGGCTAGAAGTGCTAATCAATGGAAGTGCCTACATGACGAGAGGAGATTTTGGCTGGTTGACCACTAATGTAGTGGGAGCTGGGTGTTAAAGGGGGGTGGGTGTGGAGCGTGTTTTCAGAGCTTGACAGTTTGAACTCTTTTCAAACGTAATGTGTGATTAATGAGGGTTTTTATGGTGCGAGGGAGAGGGGGCTGTGAGACATGGGGCTGGAAGTATTGACATCTCCATTATTTACTGACTGATCGGAGCAGCCAAAGGGCCCCTGATTAGAAAACAATGAATGCTGTTATTGGTCATCCGGGCCTAACCAGGACACTGCAAATGCATGTCCAAGCTTTTCTAATTACTGTGGCCATTGCACATTGGACAGTGATAAACCAATAGCAATGCTCAATTCCCAGTGGGCAACGGGGTCTTTGTGTGGGCTATCCATGTGTTATAGGAGAGGGAGGGGGACGTTTCAACAGATACCATATGGCGGATAACACTGAAGTACACACATGTAGAGCTGCAAAGTGAACATCAAACAAACTTGATAAGATCCTTCGACTGTCATTGGTGATTCACATAACTCTACGCGGTTCTTGCGACTAAACTGGTAAAGCAAAATCTGCAACGAGGACATTCCGTTGTGAAAGAGAACACTGAAAAACCTTCCTATTACTAATGTACAGCCATGTATGTATGATTTAGCCTGTGTTCTAAAGCCATCACATGACACACGTTGGGATATTTGACATAGGAAATCATCTTAAGAGCTTCTCCTAAAGAGAAAATGGTGGTTCATTCTCACGTTCCCTCTCTGACATTTGAAGATGCCAAAAAAAGCCTCGGCTGTTTAATGAGAATAAACCCTCACAACCGAGAATGAAATATTAAAGTCTAATTTTAAATATTATGATGGCTGCCTTTCCTCCTGATTAAAATGAAAAGCTTTCCAGCACACAAGAGGCAATTTCTTCCACATTACACTTAAATGAGTTAAACTATTTACAAAACTTTTTTTCCCTTATCAATATCCGCTTTTATATGGAAGTCACATGCAATACATTCTCTTCAAGACAATTATGTTTTTCCCCCTTTCCTTCATCATCATAGTCACAAGGTGTGCACATCTGCACATGTACAGTAGGAAGAGCATTGTTTATCAAATGCAGCTGTTTTGTAAGTAATGAAAACATGGTTTCATTTCATCCAAGGGTACAATTAAGATCTCCACGTTCCTCGAACCTGATTGTTCCAGTCCGCCATACATTTGCATTATGTAACGCAATAACGTCTTACGTGTGTGCGTGTAGTGTGTGTATGCGTGCGTGTGAGCGTGTACGCGTGCATCCGTACATGTTTGTTTAGGCATGCGGGTAGATAGTTAGACCTGTTTCATAGCCACTGTAGGTAGGACTGTCCTCTGGACTATGGAGCTGAGGACAGAGACTTTTCATGGTCAATTTATGTCAGGCCCATGCCTCCGATTTAGAGTCTCTCCACCCTCTGTGGATTTACGTGTCACTTAATGTGAAGCGACAGCGCCGTCCTTGACGACCGTACTTGTTATTGGTCCGTGAACGACAGGGCCAGGTTGCATCCGATCGTCAAAATTTGAAAAAAAGACCAATCTAATCTGAACATTGCAACAAGGCACTAATCAACTACAGTACGATGTGTCACCAGTGTATAATGTCACTGCATGTCTGAACTTGTGTTTTTGTGTTTACCAGAAAATGTATGATAATGGCAGAAAACATGTCAATCCATAATCAAATGCAATCCTAATTAAATTATAATGCCAATCATTGGCACAGTGTCTGTCATACTCAAAACTCAAAAACAGGAACATACTACAATTGTCTCAACAATCAAATATGGATCTGTTGACTTTCAGTGTTATAATGTTATGTTATGGAGTACAATTATTTGGTGACCGGAGGTCCTTCAAAGTTCCTCTATAAACTTAAGGAAGTTGACTGTCTGCAGGACAGACGAGTGTAAATAACCTGGTTCCCTCTTTAAAGTGCGTCTCAATGTCAGTCGCTCTTGAGACGCCTCCAAAGTCATCACTTTGTGACAGCAACAGCCAGGAGTGTCTCTTCTTTGTGACTCCTTAAACAAAATATAGCCTCGCCATAAAATTGATGACACCGCTGAGTTGTGTTCACTTTCTTCTGATATCTTCAAAGGGATTTCTCTTCAGAGTGTATATATATATTTTTGTGTGGGCTGCAGGA
Source organism: Oncorhynchus gorbuscha (assembly GCF_021184085.1). Lineage (NCBI taxonomy): Eukaryota > Metazoa > Chordata > Actinopteri > Salmoniformes > Salmonidae > Oncorhynchus > Oncorhynchus gorbuscha. The sequence goes on along the minus strand of NC_060177.1, from coordinate 32,136,678 downwards.
AAACAACTTGGTAATTGCATTCTAAAAGATGATTAAATAAAGGTATAAATCAGGCTCCGGTGAGATCTGAGGGAGATTAACTCATGGGGGTCTTTCACAGGCGATTGTAGAGTAAGTCTGGACGTTAGACAAATGGCCGATGGGCTTGTCATGGACCTACGTTTCTCATTTTGGAGATTTATTCCATATTCTCCAGGCTTGTTTGAGTAGCCAGGAGAGATAACGGGGGAGAAGGTTTACACGTAGAAACATATTGAAAGCATAACCTATTACAACGAGTGAGGCACAAACAACAGATTAGGCTATCGACTCACTCACCGGTCCATAGGTGTAACAGGATCGGCCTGACGCATCATCAACAACGCAGGTACTGTATATCAATAGTTCTTCTCTCCAAGTGATTCAATTTCAATTTCAAACAGTGTCATGATCATGATACCACATTTGCGTCACTAAATGTTACTATGGCAAGTGTTTTAATATTTCCCTTTGTTCTCTTGTAGGCGTTGAATGCCATAATGACCCAGTAGCGTATAAGCCTAGGAAATGGCAATTGATCAAACAACCTTCCTCCATGGACTGGATACAGGATACGAGACAGAACAAAGGGATATCATTCCATTTGTAACATCTGAGGGTGTAACTCTTCCAAACCTAAACCAATCACCGTTGTTGACCAATCAAACGTTACCAGGTTTACAAATTAATTTAATGTAATTCCCCTTTAATTGTGCATCTAGCAAGAGAGGAATGTGCCCAGCCAGCAATGAGGTATCGGCCCTCTTCAGGGGGGTCGGAATTGATTGAATCTACATCTTAGCAGAATACCCCCAGAAGCAGCCCCATGCAAATTTAAATAAATGTATACAAAATTACCCGATTTAGTCATTTTAAATATTACATTTACATTACATTTACATTTAAGTCATTTAGCAGACGCTCTTATCCAGAGCGACATACAAATTGGTGCATTCACCTTATGACATCCAGTGGGACAGTCACTTAACAATAGTGCATCTAAAACTTAGGGGGTGGGGTGAGAGGGATTACTTAACCTATCCTAGGTATTCCTTAAAGAGGTGGGGTTTCAGGTGTCTCCGGAAATGGTGATTGACTCAAACAACTGTCCTGGCCATGGGGAGTTTGTTCCACCATTGGGGGCCAGGGACAGAACAGTTTTGACTGGGCTGATCGGGAGCCATTTGTAACATCTCAGTGGTAGGGAGGCGAGCAGGCCAGAGGTGGATGAACGCAGTGCCCTTGTTTGGGTGTAGGGCCTGATCAGAGCCTGGAGGTACTGAGGTGCCGTTCCCCTCAAGCTTAATGCAAGCACCATGGTCTTGTAGCGGATCTAGCTTCAACTGGAAGCCAGTGGAGAGAACGGAGGAGCGGGGTGACGTGAGAGAACTTGGGAAGGTTGAACACCAGACATCTTCTGGATGAGTTGAAGGGGTTTAATGGCACAGGCAGGGAGCCCAGCCAACAGCGAGTTGCAGTAATCCAGACGGGAGATGACAAGTGCCTGGATTAGGACCTATTACTGTTACACATTTTATACATACAAATCCACAAAAAAACATATTGTGTCAGAGGAAACACAATACACCTGGTGACCGTGTCAGCGTGCATGGTCACCACAGGAGTCATTATAGCGCAATGGGACAAGGACATCCCTGCTGGCCAAACCCTCCCCTAACTCGGACGACGCTGGGCCAATTGGTCGCGGCCAGCACGGGTCTCGGACCAGCATCTGTAGCAACGCAGTTTGCACTGCCAGTGTCTTAGACAGCTGAGCTACTCGGGAGGCTCCATCCACAAAGTTTTAATGCTTGTCAATTCCCTTTCATAAAGTATCAAAATACTAAAATACTGCACAGAACTTTTAAATAATTTCATTTAAATGTTAATGACATTTTTTGATCAAAGAAACAACAACAAAAATATGGAAAAATAAATAATGAAATGTTAATTATAGAAAGCAACCGGTGTAATCATCTGCCAGGGAGTCGCCCCAATCAGCACGAGCCCCACTTAATACATTTGGACCAGATAACTGTGTGGCTTTGATTGGAGGCTTTGATTGGTGGCAATTTGGCTTTAATTGGATATTAGCCGGGAACATTATGTTTATGATGGAACACATTATCCCAACGCTGATAACGCATGTACTTTCACAATTGATTGGCAAGCTACTCAAAGGTGGGCTGCGAGCTACTGGTAGCTCGCCATCTACCTGTTGACCCCTGATCTAAAGGAATTGCTGAGAGGACAATACAACCCTTTGCGTAGAATAATGTAGAGTTCACCCTGTACAGATATTTACAAGTCACCCAAGAGATCATACCTCCATATAGACGGCATCAGAGTTATAATCAGAGGACAAGTTTCAGACAGATACCAGACATGGATACTAGAGTGTTATTCTATGACACATCCAATAGCCAGTCCTCTGGATACTGTAGAGAGAGAGATACATTTTGGCCCGTCTGAGGGGGGTTGGGCGTACTGGCTCTTAGGCATTGTCTTGAGCCATTTGCCATGCGGTTGGAGGTGCCGGAGCCTAAATAAATTAAGGCCGTGGGCAATGTAGGTTTGCAGTTTTATAGCTAATCTTATGCTCTTCAACACATTTTGCAACGAGGCTGTGAGAATTTTGCATCTAGGGTGGCCTCAACAGTTGCGGGGGGGGGGGGGTGTGGTACACAGTGTAATGACCCCTGATGACATGAGAAAGCACATGGTGGAATCGAATTCACAAAGGTTGAAATCCAGCACTGATTTCCCTTGAAATCAGCACTTGTGGGGTGTGGGTGTAAGGCAATAGGATGGACATATACGGAGGATAGAGAGAAGGAAAGAGGGGGAGATAAAAATAAAAGAGAGGGGGAGGGAGCCTGACACATCCTTGACAGCAGGCGGTGTGGTGAGCGGGACAGTACCTGCCGGGACAGGCTGTGACACATGGCAGCGCACCCCAGTGCTCTATGCATATGCTCCTCGCAGGCTGTGTGAGGACTGTGCGAGGGGAGCAGGCTGAGCGTCTGAGGCCCTGCCACCACAACGCTCCATATGGGGAGGCGGGACCACGGTACTGACGGACCAGCCGCCTCGAATCACCCATCTGCACGCTTTGCAGGTGTTTTCAATGAGTATATTATTAGCTCTATCCGCTCATCTTAGGTTTTTATGTTTGTTTTTTTAGTATCCCCGGCCTCAATCTGGGCGGGATAAAATGTAGAATATATACATGCCTGCTCCACCATCTGTCTCAGAGAAAGACAAGAAAGGCGTCTTCAAGGAAATGGATGTTTTATTCAAGTTTTATGAGTGCTTAGCTTTGGGTTTAGTTTCTCTGCAGTGCGTATGAGTGTGTGTATGTACATGTGTGTGTTGTGAAGGCAGGCGTTGAGCAGACATGGTATACAGGTCAATTTGCATAATGTTTGACATAATCGGAAAACAAGGAGTACCATCTTCCGTAGACACTCACGAAGCAGGTTGCGCTTACTATGTTAGACCCAAGCCGAGTCGAGCTCTACAAGTATGGCAGTAGCGTTCGAAACAATTGCCTGGTGTGTAGGAAGTGTTTGACCAGCGGGTGTGTCTGTTTGGTGCTCTGTAACAGGAGAACAGGGTACTTCATAATGACACACTTTAATGGCTGGCCATAAATCTGTTTCCTCTCTGCCACAGAGATGGAGGAGGTTGACACACTCTCCTGCACAGGAAATATCTCTCAGATGACCAATGTGAGTTTGCCTGTCCGTGCGTGCGTGTGTGTATACAGCCAATAAAGTACTTTACTGTAACATTGTCATGTAAAATTACAGCAATTGCTAACAGTGTGTCAAAATGCCATTGAACCCCCACAATGCATTGCTCTTTACAGTCCTGTATTGTAATATAGACTTCTAAATGCTAACTAAGATGTTTGCTCTAATTGTACATGAATTTGTTACAGTGTAGGTAGACCTCGCTTATGAGATTCGGAGTATTCTGTTCAGATTCCACTGCATCCACCCAGCCCCACTGCTCCAGCCTGCTAGCGTGACGTCATCAGAGGGCGGAACTGTGGTAGTGCAGTGCAGTGTTCGCAGTGATTTAATCAACAACCGTGGCCCTAGTCCTCTCTGTCTATGTGCTAACACATCACACCCAGACTGTGTTCTCAAGTGGATGACGAGAGCTGTGGAGGTCGGAGCGCATGCTTTCCTCGTTCAAGTGTCTCACCGAAGGAGACGTGAGGGCAATTGACAACCATTGACAACAAGGAGAACTGCTCTGTAATCACAGGGGGGAATCTCAGGGTATCGGGTTTTGAGATCTCAGTCCGTCCACAGACGAGACGAGGGGTGTCTTATTTGTAAACATACAGTATAGGTCGTTTTATTTCTGTGCCGTGTTTTGAACGAGCTTTGCTCTGTCCCTTCGTTCAGCCTGGGAATTTGTGTTATTCTTTGTCAGGCCTGCTTCTCCGTGAGGAAGCAAGGGGTGCTTGGTAATGGCCATTTAGAGTAATCAATCGGCCTCTTTGAAGTTTGGAGATGAAAGAAGAGTTTGACAGCTAACGTGTGTCTGTCCTGTGACGTGAACAGCATGGCAATGCCAGCGCTTTGAAGGCAAAAGGACGGGCACATCAGGTTGAATTTATCCCTCTCTAAAGACATACCTCTGCTGAGTGCTGCCGCAATGGCAAGTGGCAGTCCTCTCTCTCACACCCCTCTCTCTCTCTCTCTCTCTCTCTCTCTCTCTCTCTCTCTCTCTCTCTCTCTCTCTCTCTCTCTCTCTCTCTCTCTCTCTCTCTCTCTCTCTCTGTCTCTCTCTCTCTGTCTCTCTCTCTCTCTCTCTCTCTCTCTCTCTCTCTCTCTCTCTCTCTCTCTCTCTCTCTCTCTCTCTCTGTCTCTCTCTGTCTCTCTCTCTCTCTCTCTCTCTCTCTCTCTCTCTCTCTCTCTCTCTCTCTCTCTCTCTCTCTCTCTCTCTCTCTCTCTCTCTCTGTCTCTCTCTCTCTCTCTCTCTCTCTCTCTCTCTCTCTCTCTCTCTCTCTCTGTCTCTCTCTCTCTCTGTGTCTCTCTCTCTGTCTCTCTCTCTCTGTCTCTCTCTCTGTCTCTCTCTCTCTCTCTCTCTCTCTCTCTCTCTCTCTCTCTGTTTCTGTTTCTCTCACCCTATTTTATTTATCTGTCACATCCATATACCTCCTATGCAGCTTGTGCCAGCTCCTATTCCATGCTTCCCCACAGAAATGTGTTCAGGTAAACATTTCACGCTTGCTTATGCCGGAGGGAAGTGGCAGACGCAGGTAACTGACAGGCTAGGATCACAGTGGTATTGATGAAGAAAGCTTTATTTTTGTGCTATTGTGTCTGAATAGTAGTTCTGGTTATAAAGGCAATTCATATCTAAAGATTGGATTGATGTCCATGAGTGAAATGAAGAAACGTGTAAATGATCATTTGCATACTATTAGGAACATCATTTGTATTCTACTGTCATATTCATGGTTTTAGCTTGGTCTGTAGTCCAACATCTCCCATAATAGCTCAGAGAAAGAGCCAGGGTTCTGCATGATGAAAAAAGAAAGCAAAACATCTACAGAAACGGATCATTACTCACGCTTTGAACACACACTATGGTGGTCCGTGACCCCTGCAGAGGCATTCTGAAAAGGCCGCTCCCCTCCTACAGGGAAACACGAGGGCCACAGTGTGTAAAGGAAGTGAACTTTAGGTCTACAACACTTTTTCCCCCACCAGGGGCCTGTTAAGTTTGTATGTTCCTTTGCAGTGGTGTGTGGGTGTAAGGGTTATGACACTGCTTCTCCTCCCTGCCGAGGAACAGTTTTAGCCCAAGACCGAATGAAATGCTCACAGCTTTTGCTTTCTTTCTCTTTTCAGTTGTTTTCTTCAGAGACAGTTCCTGGGCCGCGGTGCAGACACATGGGTAGGTTAGTGGCGTCTCGGAGTTGCAGCCTAACACATGCTTACATAACCTGAAACACATGCGGTCCTGTCATTTAAGGAGGCCTAAGCCATGCACCCTATTGGAGCCCTGCAACCCCTAATTAAATGTGGCTGCGTTTACACAAAAGTCAAATATCCATTACATCATCACAGTTTTGACCTTTTTTTTTTGTTGTCTCTTGATATGATGAATTATGTAATCACTTCAATATAAATCACTCCTGCTAAAGTCACAAAATGAATAAATAAAGATGAAGAATTACAATGATTCATGGTATGTACACCAAATGTACAAAACATTAGGAACACCTGATATTGAGTTGCACTCTCTTTTGTTCTCAGAACAGCCTCGATTTGTCGAGGCATGGACTCTACAAGGTGTGAACAGTGTTCCACAGGGCTGCTGGCCAATGTTAACTCCAGTGCTTCCTGCGGTTGTGTCCAGTTGGCTGCATGTCCTTTGGGTGGTGGACCATACACAGAAAACTGTTGAGCGTGAAAAACCCAGCAGTGTTGCAGTTCTTGACACACTCACACAGGCGGGCCAGGCAACTACTACCATAACTCATTCAAAGGCACTTAAATACTGTATTTTGTCTTGCCCATTCACCCTCGGAATGGCACACACACACAAGCAGTCTCAATTGTTTCAAGGCTTAGAAATCGTTTTTTAACATGTTTCTACCCCTTCGACACTGATTGAATTGGATTTAACAGGTGACACTCTACTCTTACAGGAGGCAGTCTAGGACAGTTTTCAAACAGTTGATGAATAATGTTGTTTGAGTAAGCATATTGTATTACACACTCAAAAGAACAACAGTCATATAAGTGAATGTTATATAATAGCACTCCAACAAAGCATGTCTCGGTCTGGCAAGTGACACGACAAGAGTGAAGGGGTCTCTGGACGTTGTTGTGTGAGTGATGGACATAGAGAATGGAAACCTATGATGAGTAGGACTGTAAAAATGCACTCAAACACACCAATGTTCTTTCCAGTACAAAGTTATATGTGGGTTCAAAGTCAACAACAAAGAAACATCCACAGTACCGGAACAGATTATTGATTTACTGGTGAACTCCGAGAGGGTGTTTTATAGATTGTCAGAAAATAAATTCAAGAGGGAAAAAGTTTTACACTCTCAGCTTGAGGAAATGTTGTATGACAGGTTAAGCTACCACGACAATACGCACTATTCAATGTTCGGGCTCTTGTTAATCCGTGAAAATTGCTGATACCCTTATCATAAAAGTAGTTTCATTAATAAGAAAACACAGCAGCTGAGGTTAAGGCTATTTTGAAAGAAATCGTAAATCACACTCAAAAGGTCCACGAATAGCAACAAGATGAAGACTACAGTTGAGAGGGACACTGGTCGTCCCCCTCTGCCGTTCTTAATAGCCACGGACTCTTTAAGACTCTGGTTTGATCCCGTTTCTTTTTTGCTCTGCAATAAGCCCCCTCTCTTAAAAAATATCTCTGCACCAGTAACATCACAAAGGATTACTTATCTCGGCGTTACCTATTAAAGGTTTAAACCCCCCGCGTCTTTGATAAACACTCCCTTTAAAGGTTTATTTCCTCAGTCGTATCGTGCTCTTGAAGGTCCTTCTCCCATGGCGCAGTCATTTGTTTAATTAAAGTGTCATCTTGGGAAGAAAATATGGCCCGTCGTTTGCGAGAGATACAAAGAAGTTTACAATATTGTTTTGTACTTTTTTTTATACCCTTTTAGCCAGGCTTAGATTAAGTCGATAGTGTATTGGCTGCTGGTTTCGAAAGCTGAGGCGACATTTTCGAGATCCCTCCGAGAGGCAGCAACACGGAAGACAGAGAAGAGAAGCACGACACAATAAAAAGCTTGTTTGAGAGTCTCTTTCAGCCCGTCTCTAAACGAGGCCCTGAGAGGATTGGCTTTAAGGTCTTGAGCTTCTGTCAGCACTTTGGGGCGATTTGCTCATGATTTCATTAGGAGCAAAATAAATATGAAAATAGTCGGGTATTGTCGGCGCACATACACAACTCCCACTGACACAAAGTACACACTGCAGGCCTAACAATCCTTATGGGGTTCACAAACCTTCCCTGTTTTCTCTTACTGAATCATTCCTTTACATATTCCTTTTGCACTGACCAGGTGCAGCAGGAGCTTTCTTGTATTCTGTTTCCCATTGATCCTTTTTTTATTTGGATAACTGAAGACAAAAGCAGCAATGGTTAACATAGGGAAATAAAAGTATGAGTCTCTATTTCAGTCTCATCCACTTAGGCGTCGGCTGAGGTTCTGAGTGAGGTCACAGGGCACAGTAAGCATAATGCCAGACTGCATCATGTACCCCCACGTTAAAAGACAACATCAGCATAATACGTGAATCAGTACCCTATAACCAGCTCTCCCATTGGCTACCTCTGATATCACTTTTAGAACCTGAGGTCACTATTGTTCCATTTCCCTACTTTGCTTTGTAAGGGAACGAAAGACTCTCTGCCCGTGCATCTTTTGGCATGGTGACAGGGCGTGAGACCGAGAGATTTATGTAGCCGGGTGTGCAGATGCAGGGGCGGGAAACAAAGATATGCGAGATCAAATGGAGGTGCATGATAAGGCATGAAAAACAGCTCTCTAGGCTCATGAATTAATGGCAGAGAGAAGGTTGTCATTATTCGAGCAGCATTTAAAAGAAGGGTATGGAGCCCAGATGGTAGGGGAGAGAGAGCCTGGCGAAGTTTGAGTAATTGATAACTTCAAAATAAACCAGAGGGTTCATCTTGGGAGGGATGGAAGAGGAATTACCAAACACAACAAACACGCGGCATTGAGGTCAAGAGCATTGTTGAGCTCCTCTAAAAAAAAAAGAGACGCCGCAGATTAAAAGAGAGGCATCACAGTGACTCTGCTGTTTGACTCTCAGAGACATGTTACTGCGGTAAACGAGGACACTAATGAATGATGTACTGCAGACCAGTGTTTCTTCATCCTAGTCTTTTGGGACTGAAAGGGTGCACATTTGGAGTTTTTTTCCCCACTAGCACTACACACCTGATTCCAAACTTCAATTAGTGAAATAAGGTATGTAGTGTTTGGGCAAAAACAACAAATGTATACACCTTTAGGATCCCCAGGACCAGGATAAAGAAACACTGTAGACAATCAAATGCAACAGAAGTATCACTATTCAGGTGATGATTGTTGGCATAATGCCAATAAGAGAAGGAATTTTCATTCAACGTGCCAATGCTTTTATACAAGTTCACAAGACATCAATGCTGGCAATGAACTTCTAATCATACTAAACAAATATAGATGAGAAGTGAACGAGAGTGCATTTAGGGTCAGGCCACTAGCGTGTCCCTCCTCCCTCTTCCCTCTCTTTTCAAACAGCTGGCTGTCTGTCCATGTGCAGGTGTTGTGTTGTTGGGCTGTATTGTGGGGACTTGTCCTTGTCCCTTCCTGGGCAGTGCAGAGAGTGGTTAGGAAAATCATTTCAGGGATTTGAAAGACATGAATCAGTTTATTGAAGTCTACGTGTGGGAGAGAGAAATAGAGAGGTGTACAGTGGCTTGCGAAAGTATTCACCCCCTTGGCATTTTTCCTATTTTGTTGCCTTACAACCTGGAATTAAAATAGATTTTTGGGGGTTTGTATCATTTGATGTACACAACATGCCTACCACTTTGAAGATGCAAAATATGTTAATTTTATTGTGAAACAAACAAGATATAACACAAATAAACCAGAAGACTTGAGCGTGCATAACTATTCATCCCCACAAATCAATACTTTGTAGAGCCACCTTTTGCAGCAATTACAGCTGCAAGTATATTGGGGTATGTCTCTACAAGCTTGCCACTCTGATTCTTTCCCATTATTCAAGGCAAAACTGCTTCTGCTCTTTCAAGTTGGATGGGTTCCGCTGATGTACATCAATCTTCAAGTCATACCACAGATTCTCAATTGGATTGAGGTCTGGGCTTTGACTAGGCTATTCCAAGACATTTTAAATTGTCTGGCACCACCATGCTTCACTGTGTGGATGTGTTCTCGGGGTGATGAGAGGTGTTGAGTTTGAGCCAGACATAGCATTTTCCTTGATGGACAAAAAGGACAAAAAGCTCAATGACCAGAGTACCTTCTTCCATATGACCTTTGGCGAACACCAAACGTGTTGGCTTATTTTTTTCTTTAAGCAATGGCTTGAAAATGAGGACACACTGAGCTAGAAACGCTCAACAGATGCTCGACTCTCCATTGAAGCGTTCCGGGAGGGGGGGGGGGGGTAAACGGTGCTCCCGAGAAGGTGGAGTGACCAATGAGACGGCGCTGCTAGCGACTGGGTTATTAAGGGGCTGTGGGGTTACCACCATGGTAGGCTGCCTCCCAGACAACCCACAGAATTGCTCCAGCAAACCGTCCAATGCCCGGTCAAGGCGTTCAGCCAACGTTTGGACCCCCTCCATAAGGCCACGAAGCAGTTCCTTCTGCCTCCTGATGGTGGCTTCTTGGGAGGAGATGGCGTCACGCAGCTGGCCCAGTTCTGCTGGGTCAGTCATGGCCAGTTCATACTACCAGGATAAGGTAAGACCCAGATTCAGACCGTGTTGAAGTAACAATGTTTATTACAGCAACTGAGGCAGGTTCAGGACAGCAGGCAGGCGCAGGGTCAGGGGCAGGCAGGGTGGTCAGGTGGTCGGGTTCAGGGTCAGGACAGGCAAGGGTCAAAAACCAGGAGGGCAAGAAAAGGAGAGGCTGGGAAAAGACAGGACCTGAAAGGACAAACGCTGGTAAGCTTGACAAACAAGACGAACTGGCAACAGACAAACAGAGAACACAGGTATAACTACACGGGATAATGGAGAAGATGGGCGACACCTGGAGGGGGGGGGGGAGACAGTCACCAAGACAGGTGAAACAGATCAGGGCATGACAGTATTTACATTTTGTTTTTTTCAGAGGGTGCATAACAATCAATGGAAGACCCTGAGCAGGAAAAGGCAGCCAGGTGACATGGAGGAGTGCAGAGATGAACAGCCATCTACATACAGATGGACAAAAACGGGAAATCTCACAAAGCCGGGTTAATCACCTGGTATTTGACTTCATCATAGAGGATGCGCAACCCGTTTGCCTAGTGAAGGTATTTTCAATCCGCGAGCCAGTAGAAGGAATCGGTGGTGGGAGAACGGTCATGTTGAGAAAGACTTTGATGCAACAAATTGAAAGGGATTTGGAGTCTATGAAAGAAACTCTCTCCACCAAACTCCAGATTGTCAAGTCAGTCTGCACCACAGCAGACATCTGGTCTGCCCATAACAGAAGCTTCTTCGGCATGACATGCCACTGGATCAGGGAGGACACCTTGGAGAGGAAGTCGGCTGCTTTGGCTTGTGTGAGACTGAGAAGTCGTCATCCCTACGATGTGATTGCTGCCACGTTACGTGAAATACATGCAGACTTTCAAATTCAGCACAACGTGAGGGCCACAGTGACAGACAATAGAAGCATCTTTATAAAGGCAATCCGGAAGGTTCCTTGGAAAAACTGCAGCGCAAGATGAGATGGATGATGGAATGAGGTTTGATGATGTGGGTGCAATTCTTGAGGAGGTTGAGCAAGAACTGAACTTTTTACTCCCTCCGCATGACCGTTGTGTGTCGGACACCCTCAACCTCATCGCCACCAATGAGGTGGACAAAGTTACATCCCAAGGTCCATCACAAAAATTGTGCAGAAGTGCAATGTCAAAATGTTACAGCATTTGGAACAAAGTACACAGGTCCACAATAGCTTCAGAGGCAATAGAGGACATTGAAGGTAACTATATATATATGTGTGAAGATGGAGCTCAGATTATCGTGCCTTCTCCAAACTCATAGCCCTCACAGATCTGTGAAGACCAGGTTGTGAGCAGCAAACTACATCGCAGCTTCTACGGAGAACACACACTCCGAAAATGTTGATGATGGAGCACAGAATGAGTCAGAAGACAATGTTTTTGTGTTTGGAGGTGCTACAGCAAGGCCAGTGGCACTTTTATTTTTTAACATTCTAATTTTTATTTCACCTTTATTTAACCAAGTAGGAAAAGTTGAGAACAAGTTCTCATTTACAACTGCGACCTGTCCAAGATAAAGCAAAGCAGTTCAACACATATAACAACACAGAGTTACACATGGAGTAAAACAAACATACAGTCAATAATACAGTATAAAAATAAGTCTATATACAATGTGAGCAAATGAGGTAAGATAAGGGAGGTAAAGGCAATAAATAGGCCATGGTGGCGAAATACAGTGCCTTGCGAAAGTATTCAGCCCCCTTGAACTTTGCGACCTTTTGCCACATTTCAGGCTTCAAACATAAAGATATAAAACTGTATTTTTTGTGAAGAATCAACAGCAAGTGGGACACAATCATGAACTGGAATGACATTTATTGGATATTTCAAACTTTTTTAACCACTTGCTCCTACCTGGCACGCAGGCGTCCCATCTAGAGCTCTGGAAATGCAAATGTGCTACGCTAAATGCTAATAGTATTAGTTAAAACTCAAACGTTCATTAAAATACACATGCAGGGTATTGAATTAAAGCTACACTCGTTGTGAATCCAGGCAACAAGTCAGATTTTTTAAATGCTTTTCGGCGAAAGCATGAGAAGCTATTATCTGATAGCATGTAACACCACAAAAGAGCCGCAGGGGACGTAAACAAAATAATTAGCATATTCGGCGCTACACAAACCGCACAATAAAATATAAAACATTCATTACCTTTGACCATCTTCTTTGTTGGCACTCCTAGATGTCCCATAATCACTATTGGGTCTTTTTTTCGATTAAATCGGTCCATATATAGCCTAGATATCGTTCTATGTAGACTGTATGATAAACGAAAAAAAGAGCGTTTCATAACGTAACGTCATTTTTTAAAATTCAAAAAGTCGACGATAAACTTTCACAAAACACTTCAAAATACTTTTGTAATGCAACTTTAGGTATTAGTACACGTTAATAAGCGATAAAATTCATCAGGAGGCGGTGTAACTTCTATAGGTGTCGTCTGGAAAAAAACATGGCCGAGAGAGCTCGACCAAAACATCCGGTCGGAGAACGGAGGGAAGGAGTTCCCTTGAACCGGTTAGACCAAGAATCAATTGCGAATCAAATGACAAGACTCTAGACAACGTGTGGTAGCTGTAGGAAGAACTGAAAACTGCTGTTCACAAATGCTCTCCATCCAACCTCACTGAACTCGAGCTGTTTTGCAAGGAGGAATGGGAAAAAAATTCAGTCTCTCGATGTGCAAAACTGATAGAGACATACCCCAAGCGACTTACAGCTGTAATCGCAGCAAAAGGTGGCGCTACAAAGTATTAACTTAACCTGTTACTCCTACCCCCTACTTTTTCGAACATTCTGTTAAAAATCGCGCAACATTTCAGCGCCCTGCTGCTCATGCCAGGAATATAGTATATGCATATGATTAGTATGTGTGGATAGAAAACACTCAGACATTTATAAAACTGGTTAAATCACGGCTGTGACTATAACAGATTGTTGAAGGCGAACCACATTAAATGGGGCTGAGGTTGCAATACCTACAACTTCCACACAATGTCAACAGTCTTGTCATTTGCCTAGGCTTTGTTTCTTGGTCAAACGAAGAAGAGACAAGCCATTTGTTCAGGTCTCCGACCGGATATTTTGGTTGAGATTTACCCGGACATTATTTCCAGACGTACCCCATATAGAATATACATCGCCCCGTGATCAATTTGATCGCTTATTAACGTGTACTAATACCTAAAGTTTTTGTGAAAGTTTATCGTCGACTTTTTTAATAAAAAAAATGACATTACGTTATAAGAAGCTATTTTTTTTCGTTTATCACACAGTCTTCATAGATCGATATCTAGGCTATATATGGACCGATTTAATTGGAAAAAAAGACCCAATAGTGATTATGGGACATCTAGGAGTGCCAACAAAGAAGATGGTCAAAGGTAATGAATGTTTTATCTTTTATTTGTGCGGTTTGTGTAGCGACGACTATGCTAATTATTTTGTTTACGTCCCCTGCGGGTCTTTTGGGGTGTTACATGCTATCAGATAATAGCTTCTCATGCTTTCGCCGAAAAGCATTTTAGAAATCTGACTTGTTGCCTGGATTCACAACGAGTGTAGCTTTAATTCAATACCCTGCATGTGTATTTTAATGAACGTTTGAGTTTTAACTAGTACTATTAGCATTTAGCGTAGCATTTAGCGTAGCACATTTGCATTTCCAGATGTCTAGATGGGACGCCTGCGTGTCAGGTAGGAGCAAGAGGTTAAGGGGGCTGAATAATTTTGCACGCCCAATTTTTCAGTTTTTGATTTGTTAAAAAAGTTTGAAATATCCAATAAATGCCATTCCACTTCATGATTGTGTCCCACTTGTTGTTGATTCTTCACAAAAAAATACAGTTTTATATCTGTATGTTTGAAGCCTGAAATGTGGCAAAAGGTCGCAAAGTTCAAGGGGGCCGAATACTTTCGCAAGGCACTGTAAATACAATATAGCAAGTAAAACACTGGATTGGTAGATTTGACAGTAGATGAGTGTGCAAAGTAGAAATACTGGGGTGCAAATGAGCAAAATAAATAAATAAATACAGTAGATGAAGCGGTAGTTGTTTGGGCTATTTATAGATGGGCTATGTACAGGTGCAGTGATCTGTGAGCTGCTCTGACAGCTGGTGCTTAAAGCTAGTGAGGGAGATAAGTGTTTCCAGTTTCAGAGATTTTTGTAGTTTGTTCCAGTCATTGGCAGCAGAGAACTGGAAGGAGAGGCGGCCAAAGGAGGAATTGGCATTGGGGGTGACAAGTGAGATACCCGTATAACTGCTGGAATGCGTGCTACGGGTGGGTGCAGCTATGGTGACCAGCAAGCAGAGATAAGGCACTGCAGAGGATGAGGTGAGGAAGTACCTCAAAGACATAGACAAGTCTTTGGAATCCTTGAAATCGTTCCCCACAGTCCGGAACTTGTTTCTGAAGTACAACACCACACTGCCATCCATTGCCCCAGTTAAGCACCTTTTCAGCTATGTTGGAAAGCTGTTAACCCCTCATCGAAACAGGATGTCTGATGCTCATCTAGAGCATGTCCTCTTGCTGCGATACAACAGCAATTCCTGCCTTCAATCATCTGAGTAGACTTCAGAATAGGCCTACTGCAATCAAATGTCTGATATGTGGGGTTATTGCATCTAGCTGCCCTTTTTTGTGTAAACTTAAAAAACGACTTGGTGGACTAAATGTGTGATTACATTGTGCATTTCTATTTCTCATTTAGGTCATTTAGCAGACACTCTTATCCAGACTGACTTACAGTAGTTAATGCACATATCTTGATAGTTTTTTGTACTGGTATCCCGTGGGTGTTTAGCACCATCCATGTCGCTGTGTTACTTAAGCCCTTACTTATACCTGGTTTTTACATGCATCTTTTGTCCTGCAAAATTCTGTGTTTGTGCCCACATTTTAGACAGGTGTACATGATTAAAAGATGCATTGTAGTCTGACTGTGATCAGATCTTATAGGTGTAAACGGACAAGATCAGGATGAAGGACGCATGTTAGAGGCAGGTGTCCAGGGCTTAAATACATTTTTTGTCACAATGTTTTGTGATGTGTTCTAATGTGACTCTGCTTAGTGGCTCAAACATCCTGCAATAAATGTTGTTAATTTGGCAATTATCTTTTTTTTTCTTCTTACGTGTTTTACGGGTGAAGTAACTAAAAGTAATCCGATTACATTACTGAGTTTAGGTAATCCAAAAGTTACAGCACTGATTACAATTTTAGACAGGTAACAAGTAACTGTCACGGATCACATTTAAAAAGTAACCTACCCAACGCTGTATGTGTGCGTGCGAGTGTGTGTGTGTGTGTGTGTGTTAGAGAGTGAGATAGATAGATTGAGAGAGAAGTAGAGTGGTATGCGTACCACTGAAATAATCAACTCGACTGGCTTGCTAGTATGTTTCTCATTACTTGACAGCTATAGACGCTTAGACTGGAGTACTTCAGATGAATTTCCCTCATGTTGAAGGCCTTAACATTTGAAGGGGTTGATGGGGTTAAGAATTTTAAAAAATGGGAAAAAAAGAACTCCCGCTGCTTAGTCTGAAATGTAGACTGTCTATCATTTCCCTTTGATTGGGTCCCTTTTGGACATGTTTTTAAACCTCTGACGTGTTATTAATAAAACAAACTCTAATAGAAATATCATTCTGCTTATTTTTCAATCAGGCACAGCATCGTGGCAATCTGCAAAGCGTGACTTTAATTAAAGATTGATGGCTAGGCCATTCATCTGAGGCGCTGTTGATCCAGTAATTAAAATGACAAAAAAAGATTTATTTATAGAAACCTGGTTGAACTTGTTTCATTTCCTTGTCAGTATGTCTGATTTTCTGTCTTTTAATGAAGGAAGTAAGTACATGTATTTCTTCCCCTTTTCTACTCAATCAATAGAGAACATCAACATAAGCAATGACTCATATTCCATTTGTGCAATGTACAAAAGCAAGCCTTTCACTTCTTCTGGCAAAGAGGAGTGAGGAGGGATTGAATCTCCCATCCAAAAGGCCAATGGGATGCCTTTTCTCACAATAATGCCTTTTCTCAATCAAACTTTTCAAAGAAAAGTTAAGTTTCAATGACCTTAGTTCATCAGTAATCAGAAAGTGAATGAAATACAAACAAAATAGCTTTGCATTTTTATTTTGGTAAGTAATTATGTAGTCTCTCGGAGTTCGACAAGGGCTCTAATGAGTTCTCAGAGGACCCCTGTTTTATTTGTTTGTTTGTTATTTTTAAGCTTGATTAAGTCCCCTTGTATTTAGTTAGCACAATGAAACCACCCGGGATGCAGTGTAAGCTTAACTCAGTACAGTTCATTCACGGCTATCGAGAAGCAAGCCTCCAGCGTTCTATTCTGACATATTATCACCTTTGTTGTTATGGCTTTGCCTCGTGCTAATTCTGATGATGCTGGGTGTGTTTACTCTATTTGTATTCTACAATGGCGATATCTGGGAAGCATCTCGATGTTACTACACCATGGTATTTCTTAATATACTTATAACTGTCTTTAGCAAGATGGCGCCGACAGAGGTGGTCGTCTCGCATCAGGTCCTTAGAAAACTATGCGTTATTTGTTTTTAATGTATTATTTCATGTATTATTTCTTACATTGTTAGCCCAGAAAATATCAACTGGGAACAATTATTGGATATAAAATCGATGTTAACCTACCATCATTATGACCAGGAATACATTTTTCCCGAAGTGGATCCTTTGTTCGAACCTCCACCCAAATCAACAGCCTACTGGTCAAACTCTGAAGGCGAGCACACCATTCTCCGTTTCCGAGCATATTACTTGCCAATGTCCAATCTGTAGATAACAAGGTGGATAAAATTAGAGCATGAGTTGCCTTCCAGAGAGACATTACATTTACATTACATTTAAGTCATTTAGCAGACGCTCTTATCCAGAGCGACTTACAAATTGGTGCATTCACCTTATGACATCCAGTGGAACAGCCACTTTACAATAGTGCATCTAAATCTTTTAAGGGGGGGGTGAGAAGAATTACTTTATCCTATCCTAGGTATTCCTTAAAGAGGTGGGGTTTCAGGTGTCTCCGGAAGGTGGTGATTGACTCCGCTGTCCTGGCGTCGTGGGGGAGTTTGTTCCACCATTGGGGGGCCAGAGCAGCGAACAGTTTTGACTGGGCTGAGCGGGAACTGTACTTCCTCAGTGGTAGGGAGGCGAGCAGGCCAGAGGTGGATGAACGCAGTGCCCTTGTTTGGGTATAGGGCCTGATCAGAGCCTGGAGGTACTGAGGTGCTGTTCCCCTCACAGCTCCGTAGGCAAGCACCATGGTCTTGTAGCGGATGCGAGCTTCAACTGGAAGCCAGTGGAGAGAGCGGAGGAGCGGGGTGACGTGAGAGAACTTGGGAAGGTTGAACACCAGACGGGCTGCGGCGTTCTGGATGAGTTGTAGGGGTTTAATGGCACAGGCAGGGAGCCCAGCCAACAGCAAGTTGCAGTAATCCAGACGGGAGATGACAAGTGCCTGGATTAGGACCTGCGCCGCTTCCTGTGTGAGTCAAGGTCGTACTCTGCGGATGTTGTAGAGCATGAACCTACAGGAACGGGCCACCGCCTTGATGTTAGTTGAGAACGACAGGATGTTGTCCAGGATCACACCAAGGTTCTTAGCGCTCTGGGAGGAGGACACAATGGAGTTGTCAACCGTGATGGCGAGATCATGGAACGGGCAGTCCTTCCCCGGGAGGAAGAGCAGCTCCGTCTTGCCGAGGTTCAGCTTGAGGTGGTGATCCGTCATCCACACTGATATGTCTGCCAGACATGCAGAGATGCGATTCGCCACCTGGTCATCAGAAGGGGGAAAGGAGAAGATTAATTGTGTGTCGTCTGCATAGCAATGATAGGAGAGACCATGTGAGGTTATGACAGAGCCAAGTGACTTGGTGTATAGCGAGAATAGGAGAGGGCCTAGAACAAAGCCCTGAGGGACACCAGTGGTGAGAGCGCGTGGTGAGGAGACAGATTCTCGCCACGCCACCTGGTAGGAGCGACCTGTCAGGTAGGACACAATCCAAGCGTGGACCGCGCCGGAGATGCCCAACTCGGAGAGGGTGGAGAGGAGGATCTGATGGTTCATAGTATCGAAGGCAGCCGATAGGTCTAGAAGGATGAGAGCATAGGAGAGAGAGTTAGCTTTAGCAGTGCAGAGCGCCTCCGTGATACAGAGAAGAGCAGTCTCAGTTGAATGACTAGTCTTGAAACCTGACTGATTTGGATCAAGAAGGTCATTCTGAGAGAGATAGCGGGAGAGCTGGCCAAGGACGGCACGTTCAAGAGTTTTGGAGAGAAAAGAAAGAAGGGATACTGGTCTGTAGTTGTTGACATCGGAGGGATCGAGTGTAGGTTTTTTCAGAAGGGGTGCAACTCTCGCTCTCTTGAAGACGGAAGGGACGTAGCCAGCGGTCAGGGATGAGTTGATGAGCGAGGTGAGGTAAGGGAGAAGGTCTCCGGAAATGGTCTGGAGAAGAGAGGAGGGGATAGGGTCAAGCGGGCAGGTTGTTGGGCGGCCGGCCGTCACAAGACGCGAGATTTCATCTGGAGAGAGAGGTGAGAAAGAGGTCAGAGCACAGGGTAGGGCAGTGTTTGCAGAACCAGCGGTGTCGTTTGACTTAGCAAACGAGGATCGGATGTCGTCGACCTTCTTTTCAAAATGGTTGACAAAGTCATTGGTTGACATCAGAGATTGTAGCATTCTCTGTTTCACAGAAACATGGCTCACTCAGGATATTTTGTCAGAGTCGGTACAGCCACCTGGTTTCTTCAGGCATCGCGCCGACAGAAACAAACATCTCTCTGGTATGAAGAAGAGCGGGAGTGTGTGCCTTATGATTAATAACTCATGTTGTAATCACAACAACATCCAGGAACTCATAATCGAATGATCTATGATTATATTCACAGCTGTGTATTTCCCCCCGCAAGCAGATCCCTCGTCGGCCCTGAAAGAACTTCACTGGAATCTATGTAAACTGGAAACCATACATCCTGAGGCTGCATTTATTGTAGCTGGGGATTTTAATAAAGCTAGCCTAAGAACCATACTTCCTAAATTCTATCAGCATATCGAATACACATGCATGACAAGAGCCGGTAGCCGTCTGGATCATTGCTACTCGAACTTCCGCGACGCATACAAAGCCCTTCCCCGCCCTTCGGAAAATCTGACCATGACTCCATTTTTTGCTCCCAGCCTATAGACAGAAACTAAAACAGGAAACGCACATGCTAAGGTCAATACAATGCTAGTCTGACCAATCGGATTCCACGCTTCAAGATTGATTCGATCAGATGGACTGGGATATGTTCCGGATAGCCTCAAACAACAACATTGATGTATACGCTGACTCGGTGAGCGAGTTTATTAGTAAGTGCATTGGAGATGTCGTACCCTCTGTGACCATTTCCTAACCAGAAACAGTGGATTGATGGCAGAATTTGCGTGAAACTGTAAGCGCGAACCACTGCTTTTAATCATGGCAAGGCGACCAGAAACACGACTGAATACAAACAGTGCAGTTATTCCCTCCACAAGGCAATCAAACAAGCAAAGCGTTAGTATAAAGACAAAGTAGAGTCGCAATTCACCGGCTCAAACAAGAGACGTATGTTATGTGGCAGGCTCTACAGTCAAACATGGATTACAAAAAGAAAACCAGCCCTATCGCGGACACCGACGTCTTGCTCCCAGCCAAATTAAACAACTTATTTGCTCGCTTTGAGGACAATACAGTGCCACTGACACGGCCCGCTACCAAAGCCTGTGGGCTCTCCTTCTCCGTGGCCAACATGAGTCAAACATTTAAATGTTTAAACCCTTGCAAGGCTGCCCGCCCAGACAGCATCCCTAGCCATGTCCTCAGAGCAGCCGCAGACCAGCTGGCTGGCTGGTCTACGGACATATTCAACCAGTCCCTATCCCAGTCTGTTATCCTCACATGCTTCAAGATTGCCACCATTGTTCCTGTTACCCAGAAAGCTAAGGTAACTGAACTAAATTACTATCACCCATTGCACTCACTTCTGTCACCATGAAGTGCTTGAGAGACTAGTCCACGCCCTTATCACCTCCAACCTACCTGATACCCTAGACCCACTCCAATTTGCTTACCGCCCTAATAGGTCCACCGACGATGCAATCGCCATCACACTGCACACTGCCCTCTCCCATATGGATATATGGACAAGAGGAATACCTATGTAAGAATGCTTTTCATTGACTAAAGCTCAGCATTTAATACCATAGTACCCTCCAAACTCATCATTAAGCTCGAGACCCTGGGTCTCAACCCTGCCCTGTGCAACTGGTTCCTGGACTTTCTGACGGGCTGCCCCCAGGTGGTGAAGGTAGGAAACAACATCTCCACCCCGCTGATCCTCAACACTGGGAGACCTACAGTGGTAGGCCTGGTTACCAACAATGATGAGACAGCCTACAGGGAGTGTGGTGTCAGGAAAATAAACGAGAGCATCCTGTCGCGCTGTATCACCGCCTGGTACGGCAGTTGCACCGCACTCAACCTCAAGGCTCTCCAGAGGGAACAACCCATCACCGGGGCAAACTACCTGCCCTCCAGGACATCTACAGCACCCGATGTCAGAGGAAGAGCAAAAAGATCATCAAGGACGACAACCACCCAACCCACTGCCTATTCACCCTGTTATCATCCAGAAGGTGAGGTCAGTACAGGTGCATCAAAGCTGGGACCGAGAGGCTGATAAACAGCTTCTATCTCAAGGCCATCAGACTGTTAAACGGCCATCACTAACATAGAGATGCTGCTGCCAACATAGAGACTCAAATCTCTGGCCATTAAAATAAACTCACTTAATAAAGATATCACTAGTCACTTTAAATAATACCACTTTAACAATGTTTACATATCCTACATTACTCATCTCATATGTAAATACTGTATTCTACACCATCTACTGCATCTTGCCTATGCCGCACGGCCATCGCTCATCCACATATTTATATGTACATATTCTTATTCATCCCTTTACATTTGTGTGTATTTGTGTGTATAAGGTAGTTGTTGTGAATTTGTTAGATTACATGTTAGGTTTTACTGCACAGTCGGAACTAGAAGCACAAGCATTTCGCTACACTCACATTAACATCTGCTAACCATGTGTATGTGACCAACAACATTTGATTTGATTTGATTTGACCTTTGACTTCTTTTTTTCAGACAAATGGTTAGGACAAAATGGCGGAGGTATGTCTGAATCTCATCATTGGCCTGACATTTTCAAAAGTCTGTCAACAGTCCCATTGCCTGTGACTATACTATTTTCTGATTCAGGGATACAGAGTTGTTAGAATAGAAAGTGTAGTGTAGTTCTTTCGTAAGGCAAACTTCGGACTAACCATATTTTTTTTCAACAACAACCATTGTTGATTCTCTACCGCGTATAAAACAATGAATCAGCTGAAGAAAGATCTAGACTTGGTGGATTAATGACACTTGTGCTCCATCTGTAAATTCCCAACTGGCTGTGTAAATACCCTTATACCACCCACATCGACCGATAGTTACGTGGCCACAGTCTCATTACCTTGCCCTCCAGTAAAGTGTATTTACCATGAGAGAACGGTAGAAATGGGCTTTGACACAAGGTCCAAGCCAACGAAGAAGAATAAGGATGTAAAAAGATGAATTAAATGATTATAACGACTGATGATATTACCTTTAAAAATAAAAAAAATGACTTCAACAGCAAAATGGTCAAATGGCCTGTGAAGATGACAGACTTATTAAAAGAGAAAGAATTGAGTAATTTCAGTACATTTATCAGTCTGCACATCACACCTTCACACACAGTGACTATACACAGTAAATGTTGCTGATCCCAATGATGTCATTTTTAAAAATCCGATTAAGACTCTGGCTCTCAGGAGTGGGAGTTCATTTCAAGAATGACTTGGCAACAAAGAGGGGGAAAAGCTAGATGGATTTAAAAATATATATTTTTATATTAAAATGAGTTCAATGTAACTGGCCAGGTTTGCACTGAAAATGCATGGAAAAGGACATCTCAGGCACGCCACCTAATCCCCCTGACGTGATAAACACGTCACGCATCTTATGACGGATTATTCTATGAAGTGGACCTGTGATAAGATTCAGGTATTCATATTGTCAATCATGTTAATGTGAGGAGATAAACCGCCGCGTGCAGTGTGTGTTCAGGCCAACAGGCTGCCCCGTTTCTCTAGGTCGCAGGGCGAACGGATGGAGTTGTTCCAGAAATGTAGACATCAGGTAAGTGCCAGGGTAATGGCTTGCACAGATAATAGTGCTAAGGGGGTTGTGTGGGCTGAGTGGGGACTGGAGAGCGTGAAGACACTTTTGGCTCGTTCTTTTCCACTATCTATTAGCCATTTCTCCTTCTAATTGGGTGATAGAAACCAGAGTTGACTTTGTCTTACTTTGTCATTGTTGAATGAGTAATAAATAACGTGTGTGTGTGTGAGGGGGGGGGGGGGCTGATTCACTGAATCCCTGAGAGTTTAAATCCACTATGGGAGAAGTTGATTTATGATAGGAACACATTTCCCGTAATGAAGTTTCCATTAAATGATTTTATGTGGTAAGGGTAGGAGTCGGACTGAGTACCTGCAAGGTCATTTAGCGTGCTTGCAATTTCGAACTGAGTTGATCGACAACAGCCAGTATGTGGAAAAGTCAAGCAAAGGTCCAGGTGAAAAAGTGTCGTACAGATGAGTGACGAGAGAGAAGGCTGGGTAACTGCAGTCTCTGGGTCTCTAACAGAGCAGAGCTACAGCCAGATAGAGAGTCCCACACAGACAGAGGAAGAGAGAGAACTGAAGAGAATGAGACAGAGAGGGAGTCGGGGAGTTCAGTATTTTCTTCTCACAAGTTACGACTGTGTCTCCTCTCCCTGTTTTTACTGGTCCCCTAGTAGAGACACTGGCAGCTGTGTGACATAAACAACAGAACCTACCCCACCGCCTCAACGCCCCAACGCCCACCCAACCCAAACTCAAGCTGCAAGCGCTAGCTGCCGGGTGCAGATGTGTGCCTCTGTCACCTGAGCCTCGTAATGCCACCTCGTTCCCTTCCTCCATGTGGCCCCTCGGACCAGGCTGGCGTCTGCTGCTGAGATGGAGATGACTCTCCTGGTGAGTCCCTGGCTCTGTCCCTGGCTCTGTTCACTGTCCTCCGATCCAGCACAACGTGACAACTCCACCACTACAGTCATCATGGGCTCAATAACCACCACACAGCCTATCTAGGAGATCATTTCACATTCCTGGATACAAATAATGAATTAAAATGAAAGGTTTTTAATAAACTTGGTATTTAGATTATATGTTTGCGCTTAGTCATTGTCAGTGATAGCGACTATTTGCATGCCCTTGTGAAGTAGTTCATTTTAACTTCCCCATGTAGATGGTTATTGAAGACATCTTTCAGAGTTCTTGACATAGCCTGCCAAATAACATTTTCTTACCAAACCTTGTACCACAACTTCTACCAGACACCACTATTGCGTGGTCATTAAAAATGAAAAATGGACTGTTACTAATTTGCATAGCCTCAGAGAGAAATATGACCTTATCCTGGTCCTTTGAGAGACATTTACTGAGTGCATTAGACACCATAAGTGTTGTAGTTGCGTAGAAACCTTGCCATTTCTAAATTATTGTTCAAAATCCTCATCAGTCAATATTATGACACAATTAATAATTGTAGTCTGTTTTCCCTTAAAAAAATCAATGATGCCCGCCACAACGTTTGAGCAATTTTTAGCTTTTATTTGTCCTCTAAAACTGTCTTTTGCTAAATGATACTGACCCTTTGAATCTTTAACAACGCAATCAATAAAGCATGTTCATGTGCAGCTTGCAGAACCATCAGTTTGGGACTTTTGAAAAAATATGCCCGCGGCTGCAGCTTGCTAAGTGCAGAGCGCTAGCACTAAATCTTGGGAGTTAAAGTTTTACTGGGGCGTTATGGGTAAAAATGCCTTGTCAGCCATCTGCCACATTCTCTCCCGACATCCATATTTCCACCACTGCAAAACTCCTGAGAGAGAGCACAGCACTGCCACCATGGGCCACCCGCCACAATTACAGGGCCAGAGAACTGTGGAATCTTGCAGACACTGACACAGAGAGCGAGAGAGAGAGAGCGAGAACGAGAACGGGGGGGGGGCAGACATCTACTCATTTTCCCAAGTCGTTAATGAATAGTGGTGGTGACCCCGTCAGCATGACAAGACTGGCAGTTTAATGTATTACAAACCAGGAAAAGAAAACTCCAATATATAAATAAATAAAGCGGCACTAGGAGCCCACTTCCACAGGCCTCAGTAAATGCTAATCATGGCTGATTAACCAGGCCATAATTCCACTGATCCAAAAAGGTTAGCCAGTCAATTGTGCCAAATTAGCTCTTTCTCACGTGTCCCTTCACATTTACGAACGGCAGGCAGAACGAATATAAAGCCTGACTCAAAGTAATACCTCCCTGGCTGGATCTTGGCACATTTCTCTGGTACATTTATGAAATGTACCAGAGAATTGAGACATACAGCACATCTTATGTTCTCTCTTGTTCTTTGTTTCACCCCCCTCTCATCTGTAAGAGCTGGCTGTCTTCCAAATTGAGCTAAAAACATGTTTTTTTTTCTGATCAAAAACACTCACATGTTACAGCCTTGGTAGGCACGAGTCTCTTTTGAACACACACGGATAGCGCCATCGTTATTGAGCCTTTGAAATTTACATGAGTGAAGCCCTCAGCTGAATTTGTATTCTTAATTAGTAATCAAATTGAAATGTGTCTCCCTCTACAGTGATGTTGTTGTATAAAACAATGCAGTGCCTTATTAAAATAGTATTATAGTAATGATGCCATATTTACACAAAAAAAATGATAACACCTTTGATATTGCCATCTTCAATAAGCTTAGTTACACAAGTTCACTTCAAATAGCGTCATTGTTGTTGTAATGCTTTATGATAGTTTCACTGATCTCAGGCCAGAACCACTGCTCAGTACTATTCCCATTGTCCTCAGTTAAAGTATACATCCCCTGGGCCTGATGTTACATTGGGGGGGCCGGCTGCTAGCTTGGACTCACCGCTGAGATATGGGCTCAGGAGGGCTGTGTTTGTCCATAAATTCGACTGAGGGAAACAGAGGCACCTTGTACTGGGTACTACGACTATCAGGGTCTGCAGCTAACGCCAGTCACTGTCGACAAAACATGCATGCCTCTCGCCTGTACAGGAAAGAATTAGTGAGCTAAGCACTCGTAAATCACCTGGCCTGTAGATCTCTCTTCCTGTAGCTGAGCGGGGAAAAACAGGGGGGGGGGAGTTCTCCGTGTGGTGGGACAGGACGGGATGGGAGGCGGAGTAGGGGGGAGAGAAAGAGAACAGGCACAGACACATGTCATCAGTGGGCACTAGTAAATCTTCACAGGGTGATCGAGTACAAGAACATTGTGCCGTTAGGAGTCTGAGGAAGAAAAAATAAGAAGTTCATCTGGTGTTTATCTAAGCACTGTGGAAGATAAAAGAGATATTCTTTCCCATTAGTGGACCAAGTGTTTCATTTCTACAATCGGAAACAGACAGGAATCATAAATCCTATTATGCCATTCTTTAAAGGACACTTGATATCTGCTAAACAACCAAGGTATTAATTGATATCACAATACCTCAGGCTACATGGCAATGCTAAGCAACTGCAAATGATGTTCTAGCTCCCTAGTTCAGTTTGTGAAATGTGATGCAACTGTAATGTAAGGACTATTCACTACTGTCAACTGTCAATTACAGTATATGAAATGATCTTGTTGTGAAATTATCCGTCTCGATAAAATTATCATTTTAAGTCAAACCTTTGTGCTGTCCAATTATTTTCTAAACATTGGCTCCTTACTAAGAATGATTGAGCTGCTTCCTGACGGGAGCATTATTGCTTCATAAGCTACTTCTTATCAAAGTGCAAAGTCTCTATTACAAAGTTGTGTAGTCTTAACTTCACCTTCACACGCTGTTGTCTGTGGTTGAGTTTAGTGGTAAGCTGGTGCAGGACTCTCCCTTGGGTGACATTACCCACGCCCAAAATAAAGACATAGCTTCACACTTACCCTCCATTAGGGAAACAGGGCAAACATGTGGATGTTTAGAGCCAAGATGAAAGTGGATTCAAAGGGGAGGGCTTTTAAAACTGACCAAAAACACTAACATATGGGTGCTTTGACAGATTCCTGGACTCAGTTCAATGCACAAACGTTTAGTCTTGTTTTGAGGGTTACTTTCTCCATAATACATCAGACTCAACTGCATTGAAATAAGTTATTATCCTTTTATGGCTAACATAAAATGTGTGTACGTGCATCTTACATCAATTGAAGTTCTACCTCCCTGCTTTTGACTTGGATGTGAGGTCTCTAAACCCAAACATGTTCTGTTCGTATGGGAGAGTGGGATAGACAAGCTTCCTCGCTGGCTCCACCCATCCTGTCTAACGTCTTACATTGGTTGTGCACCCAACCAGCTTTGCAACAGTCAAACAAACACTGAAGCTTGTCTGTGTTCTGTGAGGAGAATTAGTAAAAGCTTGTTCACTTCCCATGTCTGCTATGTGCTCATGCAGCTGACACCGCAGCAGTTACATTTTGATGTGTATATATATTTTTACAGGGCTGTTGTTATTAACACGGCGT
This sequence comes from Oncorhynchus gorbuscha, assembly GCF_021184085.1. Lineage (NCBI taxonomy): Eukaryota > Metazoa > Chordata > Actinopteri > Salmoniformes > Salmonidae > Oncorhynchus > Oncorhynchus gorbuscha. The sequence goes on along the minus strand of NC_060177.1, from coordinate 32,109,343 downwards.
TGGTTCTAGTCTCAGAGCGCTGTTCTGTTTCAGAGTTGAGCTGACAGAATGCTCTCTAGTGAACTGAGGGCTGCTAAGGAATGGGATGGGGGATGCTGTCACGTCTTCTTGTCATGTGTCCGATAATTAAAAATCAGATTTATTGACATGCATCAACAATCGCAGTGGGGCTTGCTTCTCTGTGATGTTCATCCTTCCCCCCGGCTAAATGTACTTGATGGGAAAAAAAAGAAAAGAAATGAATGATGAAAAAAAGAGGCCCTCGTTTTTTCACCCCGTCACCCCTCCCATCCAACCCCCCCTCGGCTGGTCTGTCACTCAGCTGCCGTGGCAACCAGAGCAGACAGCAAACAGAAGCCCTAGCCAGCCAAGCCCCACTTCAGTTTATTCTAATATTTATTGCCACCCAGAAAAGGAACAAGATACAGCGGAAGGAAGTGTGTGCGAATGCTGGGAGTGGTGGGATTCCTCCTAACACCAGCTTATACTGAAACCCACGGGCACACAGACTGGAAGGATGTACTGTATTTACAAGATCAACTGTTTGTATAATCATTTGTATGTAATCCTAATAAAAAAGACATGTTAATCAAAACCTAAAAGGATAGAGATCCAAGACTACTACTCTCACACCTGGGTTGTTCATTTTGGACCTGTGACCATTTCTGTTGTACTCTTCCACTCAGCCACATCTGCCATAGAGTAGAGCAGTAGACATCTCTCTGCAAGTCTATTAAAGTTGCTTGAGTGAATATGAAGTTTGCACCCACTGTGTTATCTGTGAGGGTGGGTGTTATGTGGCGCAGGGCAATGCTGTTCGGGTGTTTCTCTCGCTCTCTCGTTGGGCAGGCCTGAGACAGCCTTGAGCCAGCTGTCAGCGCATCACGCTGTACAGGTCCAGCCTGCTGACGGGCTGTGGTGCTGAGGCCTGGGCTGATGACACCTTCATGCCCCAGCCAGGCAGTCTGATCCAGACAGGCGTCAGAAAACACTCAGTCCCCCTCAGCGTTCGCAACACACAACACATACACGGCATACAAAAGCAAATATAACAGCAGACCGTGGACAAGCACACACACAGGCAAACACCCACCATTACATGCTTATTGCTGTCCATCGATGTTAATGTTGACGATCCAGCCTATTTTGATTAGACTGTGTCTTATGTGAAGTCAGCGAAGACTGTACAACACAAAATAGACTCTGTTTCAACAGCAAAACATGGCGCTTAGTTAGTTTGACAACTAAACCCCCCTCTGGTTCGTATTCAATCATCAAAAACACGTCCTCTGTTTGTTACCCCCAGTGTTGAACAGATAAATTCACACTGCATCAAAAGAACAAGCACAACCCAACTGCTAACAATCAAGCACAGCTCAAAATGCTGAATGTCTTGCCAGGCCCCTGAAGGATAGAGCTGATGATGTTTGGCTGATGGACTTTGGCTCGGGACTCTAACGCTTTTTAACTGTCTCTCCAAGGGACTGAGACTGTGATTGTGCTGTTCGTGTTTGTGTGTTTGGGTCTGCGTACAGAGTTGCGTGTGTGTGTCTCTTTTAAAGACAACCTTGTGATGTCAGTGTGTCTTACAAACACACAAATCCCTGTGGCAGTCACACTCTCCTCCCTCTTGGAAGCCACCAGATGATGACTGCTTTGGGCCCTCTGTCTCCGTATCGCTTTCACATTCTCTCCCACTCCTCCCCCTCTGTATCTTTCGCTCTATATCCCTCATCTCCCTCTCTTTTCTCTCTCTTCCTCCCTCCCTCTTTCTTTCTCTCTTTCCCTCTCGTCCTCTGTGAGTGTTGCGGCCCTCCCCTCTCTCACCCATACGGTGTCCAGCTGATGAGCCTGATTCGTTTTGGAATGCAGCCAAAGACAGGGAGCGGAGAGGCACCCCAAGGCGTGGTGCTGAATTGTCCTCGGCAGATACGAGGAGATTACCCTGCTGGGGCTGTAACGCTGGCCTGTTTTTATGTCTCACAAAGCCTCTGGCTTAAGCGACTCATACCTAGAACGAGAAAAAAAAACACTGCTTTTTTTTCATAGCCAAAACAACTAAGCTGAAGACCGTTAACTGTTACAGTGTGTTGCCTTGACATCTGAAGGCTGGACTTTTCCAAACCTGTCCCCTCCCAACATGCATTATGCTTGTTTCATCGTGATTGTTATTCCTATGTTTCAGAGACTGAGAATTTGCATCAATTCTAGCGTGATTTGATTTCACCTGGAGTGTTCAAGTGTCTAAATAGTGTCTCAAAATCTATTCTCAAGACAGAAGATACTGAGGGACATTATTGCACCATTCAATCCAATATACATTCGGAATGTATTCAGACCCTTTGAAATGTACACATTTTGTGACTTTAACAGCCTTATTCAAAAATTGACTAAATAATTTTTCCCCCCCTTTTCAAACTACACACAATACCCCATAATGACAAAGAAAAAACAGGTTTTTATATTTTTGGGAACTGTATTAAAAATAAAAACACTGAAATATTACATTTACATGTATTCAGACCCTTTACTCAGTACTTTGTTAAAGCACCATTGGCAGCGATTGCAGCCATGATGCTTCTTGGGTTTGACGCTACAAGCTTGGCACACATGTACTTGGGGAGTTTCTCCCATTCTTCTCTGCAGATCCTCTCAAGCTCTTTCAGGTTGGATGAGGAGCGTCGCTCCACAGCTATTTTCTATTCTCTACAGAGATGTTAGATCGGATTCCGGACTCTGGCTGGGCCACTCAAGGACATCCAGAGACTTGTACTGAAGCCACTACTGCGTTGTCTTGTCTATGTGCTTAGGGTCGTTGTTCTGTTAGAAGGTGAATTTTTACCCCAACCTGAGGTCCTGAGTGCTCTGGAGCAGGTTTTCATCAAGGATCTCTCTGTACTTTGCTCCATTCATCTTTCCCTCGATCCTGATTAGTCTCCCAGTCCCTGCCGCTGAAAAATACCCCCACAGCATGATACTGCCACCACCATGCTTCACCGTAGGGATGGTGCCAGGTATTCTCCAGATGTGACACTTGGCATTGAGGCCAAAGAGTTTAATCTTGGTTTCATCAGACCAGAGAATCTTGTTTCTCATGGTCTGAGAGTCCTTTAGGTACCTTTTGGCAAACTCCAAGCAGGCTGTCATGTGCCTTTAACTAAGGAGTGGCTTCTGTCTGGCCATTCTACCATAAAGGTCTGATTGGTGGAGTGCTGCAGACATGGTTGTCCTTCTGGATGGTTCTCTCATTTCCACATAGTAACTCTGGAACTCTGTCAGAGTGACCATCGGTTTCTTTCTCACCTGTAAACTCTCCTTCCAGACTCATATCAAACATCTCCAATCGAAAATCAAATCTAGAGTCGGCTTTCTATTCCGCAACAAAGCCTCCTTCACTCACGCCGCCAAACTTACCCTAGTAAAACTGACTATCCTACCGATCCTCGACTTCGGCGATGTCATCTACAAAATTGCTTCCAACACTCTACTCAGCAAACTGGATGCAGTTTATCACAGTGCCATCCGTTTTGTCACTAAAGCACCTTATACCACCCACCACTGCGACCTGTACACTCTAGTCGGCTGGCCCTCGCTACATATTCATCGCCAGACCCACTGGCTCCAGGTCATCTACAAGTCCATGCTAGGTAAAGCTCCGCCTTATCTCAGTTCACTGGTCACGATGGCAACACCCATCCGTAGCACGCGCTCCAGCAGGTGTATCTCACTGATCATCCCTAAAGCCAACACCTCATTTGGCCGCCTTTCGTTCCAGTTCTAATTGCAAAAATCGCTGAAGTTGGAGACTTTTATCTCCCTCACCAACTTCAAACATCTGCTATCTGAGCAGCTAACCGATCGCTGCAGCTGTACATAGTCTATCGGTAAATAGCCCACCCATTTTTACCTACCTCATCCCCATACTGTTTTTATTTATTTACTTTTCTGCTCTTTTGCACACCAATATCTCTACCTGTACATGACCATCTGATCATTTATCACTCCAGTGTTAATCTGCAAAATTGTAATTATTCGCCTACCTTTTTTTCTACTGTGTTATTGACTTGTTAATTGTTTACTCCATGTGTAACTCTGTGTTGTCTGTTCACACTGCTATGCTTTATCTTGGCCAGGTCGCAGTTGCAAATGAGAACTTGTTCTCAACTAGCCTACCTGGTTAAATAAAGGTGAAATAAAAATAAATAAATAAAAACCTCCTTGGCCAAGGCCCTTCTCCCCTGATTGGTCAGTTTGGCCGTACGTCCAGCTCTAGGAAGAGTCTTCGTGGTTCCAAACTTCTTCCATTTAAGAATGATGGAGGCCACTGTGTGTTTGCTACCCTTCCCCAGATCTGTGCCTCGACACAATCTTGTCTTGGAGCTCTACAGACAATTCCTTTGATCTCATGCTCTGACATGCACTGTCAACTGTGGGACCTTATATAAACAGGTGGCTTCCTTTCCAAATCATGTCCAATCAATTTAATTTACCACAGGTGGACTCCAATCAAGTTGTAGAATGATGATCAACGGAAACAGAATGCACCTGAGCTCAATTCCGTGTCTCATAGCAAAGTGTCTGAATACTTATGTAAATAAGGTATTTCAAAAATATATTTGTATAAATTAGAATTCTAAAAACCTGTTTTCACTTCATCATTATGGGGTATTGTGTATAGATTGATGAGAACATGTGTTATTTAATCACTTTTAGATGAAGACTTTTAACGTAACAAAATGTGAAAAAGGGAAGGGGTCTGAATACTTTCCGAAGGCACTGTACAACTTGCTTTCTGTTTTGTGTTTGTCAACAGAGAGGCATTCATTTGCACTTTGTGAAGATGTTCCGTTTTAAATCTATTCGAAGAACATGATTGGCTAACTCCTCAGCAACAGAATGGAAACAAGCACATCACTAACCTCTGTTCACTTTTAATGGTCTCTTCCTGCTTTTATTTTACACAGGAGAGGCTCCAAACAGTCTCCTCAGCATTTCCATCTCTCCGTCTGCTATTACTCCTACCTGTTTTATTCCCCTTTAACTGTGTTCGCTAAAGTCGTTAACTGATTAAGCGGTTTAATTAGACCCAGTTGTGTGGTGGTGCAGACTCTGAAGCGAAGATAGAGGAAGACGGGAGAATACATTTTTAGAATGTCAGATCCTTCAGTTGCTCCTGTTTTTTTTTATGCCACTCCTTTTGTGGTACCACTCTTGAGAGCACGTCAACGTCTATCTAAACACTGATGGAACGGTCTCAATGCTCTGTCCCAAGCGGATAAATAGAGTGGCCGGATCTCAAAGTAAGGAAGGCAGATCCAACCTTCGAAGTAAACAAAACAACTAACTGGGAGGATTTTGGGGTGGAAAGGATTTTTAATGACCTCACTGACTGAGCCACTGCAGCCACCGCTGTTGGGTCTCTCACACCTCCTGCGGGAGTCTTTGGATGGACGACAAGATGGGATTATAGGTGAGATGTCCAAGCTGGTCCGTGAAGCCAGGGACTGGATTACGCACATAAATCCCCCCATCCGCTACTCAGCAGGGATAGCAAATAACCAACACAATCCCCCTTCCAAGCCTTCCCCCTTTCCCCCTCTGCTGTGTGCGGCTCTGGATTCAAAATGCTTGTCCTCCGTATGAACGTATATCTCTGTAGAGCAGGACTGGTACATACTGTATGGGTACTGCAGGGCTTTTCTGTTTACTGATACAGTCCCCTGAATCTCTGTCAATGAAAGACACAGACCGTTTCTCATCCTTAGGCCACCCATGTGGGCTTGTGCTATTACATCCCTCCACCCACCACCACACACACACACTCAAACGCACGCATACACACACATACAGTAGGCTATATAGAAAACAGCATGGCTGCACATACCTAATGTCGATTGAGCTTTGTTCAGCTTTGTTGTGAGAAAGGTTAGTGATGTTTTTGTTATCACGCTTGTCAACACTGCCCCTAGTGTCCTGTGTGATTACTCTACTTGAATGTCTGACTTCCTATCAGCCTCTCAACAATGTACCTGCCATAGCCTGGAGATATCTGCACATACGGGTCTCCCTTTATATACTGTAATGGGTGAGTGTGAGTTCATGCCTGTTTCTAGTGTGCATGGGGTTAGTATCAGGAGGTAGAGCCACAGAGTGGATGACAATGGCAACTGATATACCCTTCGACTTCCTAAGTGGGTGCAAGTCTGTGTCAGAGAGAACTGGACGGGGTCATCTTACAATACTAAACACTAAAGATGACCCCTAGAGGCCTTTATGAACAAACAGGTAATGAACTGCATATGCTTATAGAGTTTGGTCTAAGGGACAATAAAGAATATCAGGACTTCTACTAATTTACCATCAAGGATAAATCAGTAGTTGTGGTAGATGTAGCAGTTGTAGTAGTGGTGGCAGTAAACTCTGCAAAAAAGAAACGTCCCTTTTTCAGGACCCTGTCTTTCAAAGATCATTTGTAATATAATATAATAAATATTATTATATATTATTATATATTATTATTTGTAAAAATCCAAATAACTACACAGATCTTCATTGTAAAGGGTTTAAACACTGTTGCTCATGCTTGTTCAATGAACCATAAACAATTAATGAACATGCACCTGTGGAATGGTCTTTAAGACATTAACAGCTAACAGACGGTAGGCAATTAAGGTCACAGTTATGAAAACTTAGGACACTGAAGAGGCCTTTCTACTGACTCTAGAAAACACCAAAAGAAAGATGCCCAGGGTCCCTGCTCATCTGCGTGAACATGCCTTAGGCATGCTGCAAGGAGGCATGAGGACTGCAGATGTGGCCAGGGCAATACATTGCAATGTCCGTACTGTGAGATGCTTAAGACAGCGCTACAGGGAGACAGGACGGACAGCAAATTGTCCTCGCAGTGGCAGACCACGTGTAACAACACCTGCACAGGATCGGCGCATTTGAACATCACACCTGCGGGACAGGTACAGGATGGTAACAACTACCCGAGTTACACCAGAAATGCACAATCGCTCCAACAGTGCTCAGACTGGATTGAGGGTTTGTAGGCCTGTTGTAAAGGCAGGTCCTCACCAGACATCACTGGCAACAACATCGCCTATGGGCACAAACCCACCGTCGCTGGACCAGACAGGACTGGCAATAAGTGCTCTTCACTGATGCATTGCGGTTTTGTCTCACCAGGGGTGATGGTTGGATTCGTGTTTATTGTCGAAGGAATGAGCGTTACACCGAGGCCTGTACTCTGGAGCGGGATCGATTTGGAGGTGGAGGGTCCGTCATGGTCTGGGGCGGTGTCACAGCATCATCGGACTGAGCTTGTTGCCATTGCAGGCAATCTCAACACTGTGCATTACAGGGAAGACATCCTCCTCCCTCATGAGGCACTCTTCCTGCAGGCTCATCCTGACATGACCATCCAGCATGACAATACCACCAGCCATACTGCTCGATCTGTGCGTGATTTCCTGCAAGACAGGAATGTCAGTGTTCTGCCATGGCCAGCGAAGAGCCCAGATCTCAATCCCATGGAGCACATCTGGAACCTGTTGGATCGGAGGGTGAGGGCTAGGACCATTCCCCCCAGAAATGTCCGGGTACTTGCAGGTGCCTTGGTGAAAGAGTGGGGTAACATCTCACAGCAAGTACTGGCAAATCTGGTGCAGTCCACGAGGAGGAGATGCACTGCAGTACTTAATGCAGCTGGTGGCCACACCAGATACTGACTGTTACTTTTGATTTTGACCCCCCCTTTGTTCAGGGACACATTATTATATTTCTGTTTGTCACATGTCTGTGGCCCTTGTTCAGTTTGTGTCTCAGTTGTTGAATCTTGAGTCAAATATTTACACATGTTAAGTTTGA
>NC_060177.1:32031471-32096471 GCF_021184085.1 Oncorhynchus gorbuscha | reverse complement strand
TCAGAAAGGTGCAGGGAGCAGTAGCGTAAATCAGTAGAAAGGGTTGGCTAATTTGATGAGAGCCCAAAGCCCCTCTCTCTGGGGATAAATTACCCTGCTCATTATATCAGTGATTGACCTTATTTCATGTAAAGAGTCAGATAGACTCTTCTATCAGCTGACAAGCAAGAGAGAGAGAGACAGAGAGAGAGACAGAGAGAGAGAGGGGGGGGGCTTTCTGTTAATGAAAAGAAAGAAAGAAACGTCAGACGTTTTTCAGGGTCACTGATTGTTGTATTTCATTTGGCATATCCCCCTTTCATTTCTGCTTGTCCATGTAACGGGACAGAGATGACAACAAATGAAAATGGTCATAATCACATGGCGTCACCAGCCTCCAAAACAAAGGGTGTTCTCTGGGCTGTCACTAGCTCCTCCCTGACCATCGTAAAAAAAAAACTACTTTTATGATGTTCTCTTTATCACTGAACTTGGAGCAAACAGTCTAATTTACACGGCAAACTTTCCCCCTCCGATAGCCTGGTTTGATATACTCCAATAGAGCCCTTCTTCCAGACATCATCAATTGTCTATAGATTTTTTTTTCTTCTCTCTTCGGAAGAGAAACAAAAAGAGGCCTGTGAAGCCTCAAGCCTGAGAGGTTTATTGATATCGATGCGGAGGGAATATTGCCCATTTTCACTGTGGGATCAATCAGCCCGTCGCCGCTTCTTTTAAGAGCCTCGTCCTCTCGATGTGGAGGCGGCTGCAAGGTGTGTGTGTTTGTGTGATTGTAGGTCTTTATTTGTGCCATGTTGTAGCTAAGCCACGTGGCGGGGCATCACCAAACACAAGTGACATCATGAAAAAGTGTCTGTGACTGTGGGATGACCTCTAAAACGAATCTCCTCTCCCTGTGGTCCAGGACCAGTCTTGTATCATGGTGTCCAAGAACAAAGGTTTGGGCAAATAGAACCATAAACCTGGGGACGTCCCACTGTACGTTTCCAGGGCAAGGTGCATTAACTGCCACCAGGAAAGCCTTGAATTTCCTCTCTCCTCAGAAATACTAAAGGGTCACTCAAAGTGGAACACCCACTAGCAGAGAGCCCAGTGATAGCGCTCAGTAAAGGGGATTCTACATATAATTGATTCAGAGTAAACCTGAACAAATATATTTTTTATTTGGTTAGCTGGTTCCCCTATCTGAGGCGGCTTATCATAGTTTCTATTTTTCAATTATAGACTTGGCTATTATACTGGGGCAATTTAGGTTAAGTACCAGCGATGATAGCCAGGCGCTTTCCTTACGGAATGTGAAAATAGGTCACTTTGATCCTGTACCTGCTCAGTGCACTACCTGCAGATCAGCTATGAGGTACATGGTGGCTGTGGGAAGCCTGCTCACCTCAATATGACTCTTGGAGCGAATCAAATCAAATCAAATCCAAGTTTATTTGTCACCTGCGCCGAATACAGTGAAATACTGTGAAATGCTTACTTACAGGCTCTAACCAATGGTGCGAGAAAAAAAAGGTGTGTGTGTGTGCGTGTGTGTGTGTGTGTGTGTGTGTGTGCGTGCGTGCGTGCGTGTGTGTGTGTGTGTAGGTAAGTAAAGAAATAAAACAACAGTAAAAAGACATTTGAAAATAAGAGTAGCAAGGCTATATACAGACACCTGTTAGTCGGGCTGATTGAGGTAGTATGTACATGTAGATATGGTTAAAGTGACTGTGTATATAAGATGGACAGAGAGTGGCAGCAGTGTTAAAAGAGGGGTTGGGGGAGGGGGCACACAATGTAAATAGTCCGGGTAACCATTTGATTACCTGTTCAGGAGTCTTATGCCTTGGGGGTAAAAACTGTTGAGAAGCCGATGTGTTGAACACTATGGCGCCTGGGAGGGTCTTGACTGTATAGAAAGAAACACTAGCATTTCAGTGGCCGTATGCTGTGAGGAAATGCTGGAACAGTTAAGCTGTGGTATGCTGTGAGGAGATGCTCCAGTGCCCCTTGGTACCAGTTAGAACGGTGGCTGCTGTGTTTCCTGCCAGCTGGAGTGCACTGATGGAGTGTGATGGGGGGACGGTGAGCAGAGCATCACAATCGTGCAGGGATGGAGGGAGCGATGGAGGGGGGGATGCACACCTGGCATACGCCACAGATGGGCATAATCATCTCCCTCACTCTCCCCCTATCCCTCCCTCCCTCCCCCATCACTGTCCCCTCATCCATGCACACACACACATATATTCACACACACACACACACACACACACACACACACACACACACACACACACACACACACACACACACACACACACACACACACACACACACACACACACACACACACACACACACACACACACACACACACACACACACAAAGGCCATGTGACCACAGACATACATTTAATATCAGACACACCTTCCATCACCGCACTCTTCCTGTGCTGGTCTGATTCCAAGCACACAGCACATGAATAATGCAGACAGCGGTAATGACGACAGAAGCGCAGTTACTTATAGGGATATACAGGCCTGGCTGTTGCTGTTTGTTGTATGCACCGGCTCACGCTGCTACTGATTAGATCTGTTGCTATCGTACACCGACCGGATGTGACATTTGACAGGTCAACATTTACTGGAGCAAAGAAAACACACGACCACTAATTTCATTCATAGCAGAACTAGTCTGGATATCACTTCACCACAACCGTAATACGCAAATACGCAGTTCACTTGTTTCTTACCCAATCATGTCTGGCAATTACATCGGTCTAAAGGGACCTGCACAAACAGAAATACAAAACCAACTACCACACCGTAATCATTTTCTGAACATCACAGGAGAGACACCACAGGAGACGTGTAGGGCCCCGAATGACTCTCCTCAGTGAGAGGAAAGACTAAACCAGAGGTTAGAGGGTAGACAGAGAAACATAATATGCTGTCTCTATTTGATTCAGTTGAAAGTAAGTTCCATTGTTGCACATCAAAGCTGCTTGAATTCCAGGTTCAGGCTACATCACGATCTAAGAATGTTCTGTTTGGGTTTTACTGTCTTTTATTAATATTGATTTATGATCGTCATATTCTCTGTTTTGTTTTTGCTGGATATCTAGGGATTTGTTGTTATGTGAACTAGATAATCTAGGGGAACAGTTACTCAAAATAGTGGGTCACATGACTACCCTGCTCTTCCTGGATCTACCCCTCGACAGACAAAATGAAGAGAACCCTGCAAGCACTGTTTGGATTATCTCAGTAGACCATCGGTCGCTAAGCGGTTAACGCGTCGAACCCTGTGATTTATTTATCAAAAATATTTCAGCAGGAAGCGCGCCTGAGACATACCATCTCATTTACCACGGACGCTCCCCCTGGGGGAGCCCTACATTTCCAGGCAACAAAAGGGCTGAGGCGCATCCCTCTTGCTCCTTTCATGTTTATTTTAGTAGCCCACCCCTGCTGCTCAGGGCTCTTTTGTGTCCAGCCAGGTACAACAAGCCCTGAGCCCCCGAACAAACCACACTGGGCGTCCTCAATCGTTGACCTGGTCATGGGATGTCCTGCTCTTAAACCTTTACCCTCTGTTTTCCCCTTGCCTCCCCCGCCTCCCCTGCTCCTGCCCAGAGGGGGGTGGAGGTTGTGGAGAGGGAGGGAGAGGGCCTAGCAGCCTTAGCTGAAGCCCCAGCGGCAGAGGAGAGGGGAGACATTTCCTTTCATTGGCTGCCAATCCATCAAGATGCCGGCTACCGCTGTGAGGGCCGACAGGCCGCGCAGAAAAGAACAAGGCCCGGCAACAGAGCCCCCTCGCCACGGCCATCACTCATCCCTCACGCTGAACTTTCTATGACCTTTCAGACGCTCCTCTACAACTTCCAGTCCTTAGCGCCTAGTTAGGCTTAAAGCGACAGCACAACCTTTATTTGTATTTTTACTCGTTGTTGCCATTTTTCTTTTATGGAAATCGTTCTTCATGTATGCTATGTTTATTTTGGGCGGAAACCTGGGGATGTTCTTTTTGAAAGGCAAAAAAACACCAGGAGATTAAAAGTACACAATAGTGTGTCTCTGTCTCTGTCTTTCCCTGTTCTGCAGAGGTGGAGCCTCTGTGGGAGCAGATTGGACAGGGAGAATCACAGGACTGCAGAATCGCCCAAGCGTCCACACTCGGCAGAGGGGCGGTGAGAAGACTAGTTGACATCATTAGGCCGGACACATTTTTGTCATGGTTCCAGATTCAACGCGTCTGCGTTTCGCCGAATACCGAATCGGTCTCGCTTATTTCTCTTCCCTCTCTCCCCCTGTTAGTCCTGATCACATGTTTAACATCAGTGACGCCCTGTCTCATCAGCCTGATCAAGAGACGACTCTAAAAACAGACAAAAACATAATAGACAAGGAAGAATATACAAAAACCATCTACAGCCCTTGAGACATTTAAAAGAAAAGAGCCAAGACTCTATTATATATGAGGAGACGTTTTTCAACGGTTTCTGAGAAGACAGAGGCAACCTACTGTTGTCCTTTTCAGAAATTATGTTCAGTCTTCCCCCATTCTTATCTCTCTGTTGAGAATGGGATTACTTTGGCTTACCTCCAGGCAGTATTTGAGGTCTATATGGATCTCAGTAATTCATATTTACTTTACAACCTGGCTTTGTTGTGTATCAATGAGTTAATTGTGTTTGCTTGTGTAGGTTGTGGCCGGGGTTTATGAAATTCTGTGGGCTCAAATGACAATCTGACATCGAAGTCTGTGCTCTACAGGAGTGAATTGTGTTACTTTGATGAAGGCCTGAGGACAATGTGTGTCTTTATGTCATACTGCTCGGCAATATCACATCCAGACCCAACAAAACTATCCCTGCCATCAAGCAAACTTGACCAGAGGGGACAACAATTTTATGAAGCCTCAATCAACCCGCAATATTGTTTTGAATTCAATTTGTATTGGTGAGAGTGACCCTCGGATGACTCACTGCCTTCTCCCACCGAGGAAGAGAAGGGAGGAAGACACCATGTTTGTGAATAGTGAGAGAGGGAGGAAGAAAGGGTTGTTTTTCAAACCAAGACAGATGTGCCAGTATCCAGTGTGATTAGAGAAATGGATAACTCACTAACATCTGTGCAAACTACAATAAAGAGGGATTTAGTGTTACCCCGAGGAAGGTAAGGAGAGGCTGTCTGTCCATTAAACGCTTTATTACAGAGCCAGCAACTCTGTTCTAACTCACTTATTTCTGCGCGGGGGCTCAGCTCTGTGACTGCCTGTCATCCTCAGCAGACAACGCTCCAGGCTCCATTTCTTCTTTCACTCTCTTTTTCTCTCTCTCTCTCCCCCCCTCCCTCCCTCTCATTCTTCCTCCTTTTCCCTCACCCACTGACACTCTCCTCCCGCCCTTCCTCGGTGTCAATCATTTCCTCCTCCTTCCTCTCAGCTTTCCCTTTTCTCCCTTTTCTCTTTCTGCCCTTTCTCTTTCACTCCCTCTTCTTCTTTTGGTATTCAAAGCCTCTCTTTCTCTTGCTCTCCTCTCTGTGTGTGCAGTAGGTACATGACAATCCAATGACTCATTGAGCAGCTTGAGAGGCCAATCCAGTCTAGAGATTAACCATGGAAAGTGAGCGTGATCATGTCACTCTTCCCAATGTTCATTGGTTGTAACCGGGGTGGTGGGAGGGAGAGGGAGGGTCCTTCGCAGTTCATCTTAAAGTGACAGTATCCCAAACATGACAGCCTTCTTGGACACGCAGTAATGAAAGGGTAATGAAAGGGTAATGAAAGGGTGAAACAATGAAGAGGTGAACAGGAACAAATACCAACTAACTTTATCTGAGTGTCAGTTCGTCATATTTTGAATTAGACCCATACTTGAACCATAGGTCCTATCCACAACCACTGCTCATCTACAGTATAATATCATAGTATGAATACCCACTCTGTTGATGATGTGGATATGAATGCCAGGCAAAGTAACCATGTGTTGTGATTACTAGACAATATGAATGGATATTTCTGGATACCAGTTAATGATGTACAGTATATACCCAGATATTCAGATGTTACAAAATCTGCAACAAAAAATCATGTTTGTCACCACCCATCAGCACTGTCCCTTTCAATTAGATCCATTTCCAGTCTAGAAAACTTAGTGAGACTTAGTGAGTCATTGGTACAGTGTGCATTGCTGTATGGAACACTGCATTAGTACATTGACTGTTCTATACGGTGAAGGCTTTCCAAGAAGCCACCCAGTGATACATATTACACTTGAAACAGGCGAAGATATAAGATTGGTAATGTATCGTCAAACAGGGACAAAACATGAGAGACTGTCTCATTAAATGTCTCCACACAGCATTTCAAATCTGAGCTCACCACGTGTGTGCGTGCAGACGTGTGTGTGTTTTGTACGTACGTGCCTTTGTGTGCGTGTGTGTGTGTGTGTGTGTGTGTGTGTGTGTGTGTGTGTGTGTGTGTGTGTGTGTGTGTGTGTGTGTGTGTGTGTGTGTGTGTGTGTGTGTGTGTGTGTGTGTGTGTGTGTGTGTGTGTGTGTGTGTGTGTGTGTGTGTGCGTGTGCGTGTGCGTGTGTGTATAGTGGGCGGTGTATGTAGACAGCGTTGGTAGCAGGAATTGATGCCCAGTGTTTGCCTAATTAAGACAGCACGAGACGTTTCAGAGCTGAGAGATCGTGGAGAGGTGCTAATTCATAATTGACGTAATGGATGGAGTCTGTCTGTTGGCTTTTTAAACGCGGGGCGATTTCGCCGTGATTAGCTGACACGTACCTTTGTGTGAATAATGAAAATATGCACCACGTACGGAGATTTAATGAATACCAGCCCGATCTCAGCTCTGCCAAGCAGACAGCCATCCTTCTCTGCGTCCCCATTTGCCTATCTGTACCGCTGGAGTGGCTGTAGGCAGAGAAATGAACAGTGTTTGACACCGACGCTTTGTTCAATATAATCGTATCATATTCTATTAGGTAAGTGTCCGCCCAGAGAGCCTAGAGAGGGAGAGCTTTCCTCTTCTCTTTATTCCTCTCCACCATCAAGGCCATTGCACCTTAGCAACACACTCAAAGGGCTATATGATACCCTGATATCACTGTGCTCATCTCCAGACTTGTCCATTGTCCACATACAAAGACATCTCTAGACCACCTGATGATGTAGCCTACACGCACAGACACACAAATTCGTTCAGCCATGTTCACAGTGTAGTGTTTATCTCCATACTGTGAGTGAACAGTACTATGAGAATAGTCAAGGATGCAGTATATTATACAGCCATAGCTATGTGTCGTCACTTGAACACTTAGTATAGAACCTGATGTCCTTGAATTCACTACACCACTGATTGAGGAGCATTACATGTTGTGGGAGTCTCCGTCTTTCAAACACACTCCATTCCACCCATAAACAGACAGGGAAATAACCTTGTTGGCAGAATAAACAAAGAGAGATTACACCCATGGGAGTGGAGGAGTCTTCATTTTGAATCCTATTGTACACCCTTCACTCTACTGCCTGCCGTTAGGGAGGGCTGGGAGCCTGCCACATACTTGACATAGAAGAGGAGATGTCATCTAGCTCTGCATTTGTATGGGTGTGTTTGTAAGGGCAATGGGGGGGGGTGTATTTTTGTGAGTATACGCTATGGCATTGATTGATCAGGAAACACCACTTTCCCCAAAAAGTGGGATCAGGAGAGACTGATGGAAAATAACAGATAAATAACAAAACCACAAAATAAAAAAAGATGAGGATCCAATAGACTCGGTACAAAGTAAGTTTAATTAAAGAAATAAACACTCCCATATGAAAGGCGTCATTTTGCTCTCAGTTTGATAAGATTAAGGCCTTTCTGTTTCATAGCCATTTCCTCTGCAATAATGCTAATAAATGAAAGAGGGGAAAATGAGCCTGCTGTCTGCCATCTCCATCAGCTGCCTAGCAGGGCCAGCTGTGTGACATCATTGTGTTTGTCTCAGCGGAGGTGATTGACATGGCGTCCATCAGAGCCCAGCCTCAGTGCTGTGTGGGTGTGTCACGCCATTATCCCAGACGTTCAATATTCCTATGAAGGCTGCCACCATTTGCAAACCCCTCTGTCTAATCACCTGTCCGCCACAATGCAGCCAACGGGGGTCAACAGAAACTCAGAGACGTAATTGAACGCATCTCGTCGGCATTCGGCTTTGTGATGAGAGATTATGCACACTTTTTTTATTAGCATTTAGCACCAGCCGTTTGGCAATGAACGTTTTGGATAATGATGTTTTTTTCATTTTTATAGATCTTGATGAGGAAAAAGGTGTTTTGCGTAGAGACCATTTCAGAGAAGAAGACATCAGGGTTCTATTATCAATCCATTTTGAATTAGCAATAGGAACATATCTATTTTTCTAGGTTCTCCCTGTCCACATACACATTTGAGAAGTGCTTACTGCAGAAATCACTACTCATCTAAATGCCAGGACGTGAGCAGTTTGTCCTAGATAGAGGTGTTCAGTACAATGTGAAGTGCTCAGCAAGGATACAATCCCACACGGCAAGGGGAACAATTGCCGACAAACATACATATTTGAGTCATTAAGCAGATGCTCTTATCCAGAGCGACTAACAGGAGCAACTACGGTTAAATCCTCTTCGGGCTAGGGGGCACTATTTTCACGTCCAAATGAAAAGCGTGCCCAACGTAAACTGCCTGGTACTCAGGCCCAAAAGCGACGATATGCATATAATTGGTAGATTCGGATAGGGAACACTCTACAGTTTCTAAAACTGTTAAAATTATGTCTGTGAGTATAAGATAACTTATTTGGCAGGTGAAACACGGAGGACAAACCATCCAGGGAAAAAAATTGTTGTGTTGACTGTGTTTTCAATTGATTTCCTATGGGAATCTAGATTTCTGAGGCATCTGGTTGCAGTTCCTATGGCTTCCACTAGATTTCAACAGTCTTTAGAAATTGGTTGATGTTTTTCCTTTTGAGTAATGATGAAGTAGCCCTTTCCTTTCTTAGTGTCGAGTCTAGTGTACTGTTTTGTTTGGGGCACGCGACCTGGCGCTCGCTCCACTTTCATTTGATCCGCTATTGAACAAAGTTTATTCCGTCTTAAAATATATTTATTATTTACTTTTTAAAATACCTAAAGTTGGATTAGGAAAGTTGTTTGAAATGTTTGGACCTAGTTTACAGGTAACTTATTAGATCATTTGTAGTCATGTTGGGCGAGTTGGAACCCGTGTTTTTATGAATCAAAGCGCCAAATAAATTGACATTTTGGGGATATAACAAAATGTATCGAACAAAAGGACAATTTGTGATGTTTATGGGACATTTTGGAATGCTAACAGAATAAGATCTTCAAAGGTAAGGCATGAATTATATCGTTATTTCTGAGTTTTGTGTCGCGCCTGGCAGGTTGAAATATGATTGTCATGTGTTTGTATGATTGGGTGCTGTCCTCAGATAATCGCATGGTTTGCTTTCGCCATAAAGCCTTTTTGAAATCTGTCACGGTGGCTGGATTAACAAGAAGTTAAGCTGTATTTTGGTGTATTGCACTTGTGATTTTAAGAAAGTTCAATATTTCTAATAATTTATTTATAATTTCGCGCTCTGCAATTTCACCGGATGTTCCGCTAGCGGAACATCTAGCCGTAACAGGTTTTAAGGTTACGTTTATGCTACCTACCCTTTAACAATATTCTACAAGATTGAACATGTGGAGTTTTACTTGTCGGAAAATACTGAATCTAACTTCTGCATGAGCATATCAATAATATGGGACTCAAATCCTTTGACTGTATGTATAGTGTTAGGCCTCCTGCCGTGATGCTCGCTAGACAATTATCACAACTTGGCCAACAGCAATCAGTGATGTTTATCAGACACCTGACCATTCAAGTCAGGCTATTACGCGTCGGGTTATCAGGGGAGATCTGAGTCAACAGCCCTCTATCTGCACAGCTAATTACCCTGGAGGAGCCAGTGACGCTGCGCGTCCCATCAGCCCTCGTCTCCTCTCTCCTCTATATGCTCCTCACTGTCACTGGCCTCTGAAGGAACTGGAGTGACATCATATCAGGAGGTTGCCAAGGAGAAACAACCTTAATCAATACATTACAGTAACCATTTTGCGGTCCATTGCTAATGACTTGTTACCAGTGATTTATTATCAGTAATGACTTGCCAAAACCAAATTGTGATGTAGGTTTAAAGGTAGACTGGAATTCAGGTGCATGTCAAAATGGGCTTTAGTGCAGAAATAAATAACACATATCAAATGATTAATTAGGTAACTATTTGTATTAATGTCCATTGAAAGGCCCTTAATTATAGTATAATGAATTATCATTAAAACGGCGGATAATTCCATGTCATCAAGTAAAATCAACCAAAATAATCTAATTAAAGTCCAGGTAGCAAATAATGGACCCTATCAGATATTTGTGTAGCTGGTGCTGTATATTAGTCATTATAAACTGGGTGGTTCAAGCCTGAATGCTAATTGGCTGACGGCAACAGGTATGACAGAACATTTATTGTTACTGCTCTAACTATATTGGTAACCAGTTTATAATAGCAATAAGGCAGTTCAGGGGTTTGTGATATATGGCCAGTATACCATGGCTAAGGGCTGTTATTTAGCACGACGCAACGCTGAGTGCCTGGACACAGACCTTAGCTGTGGTATTTTTGCCTTATACCACACCTTTATTGCTTAATTATACATTGGTTCTGACTAAAAAATATATCTGTTAGTTTAGAATTTTACAATTTGTGCTCGCTGCATATTAAAACCACGAACACTACCTGAAAGCTCCGAATGAAAGATTGTAATTTATTTGACACACGGTGGTGGAACATATTGTCTGTAGTCTACTGTACATGGTGGAGGAACATATTGTCTGTAGTCTACCCTACATGGTGGAGGAACATATTGTCTGTAGTCTACTGTACATGATGGAGGAACATATTGTCTGTAGCCTACTGTACATGGTGGAGGAACATATTGTCTGTAGTCTACTGTTCATGATGGAGGAACATATTGCCCTTAGTCTACTGTACAAGATGGAGGAACCTGCAGTCTACTGTACACGGTGGAGGAACATATTGTCTGTAGTCTACTGTACATGATGGAGGAACATATTGTCTGTAGTCTACTGTTCATGATGGAGGAACATATTGTCTGTAGTCTACTGTTCATGATGGAGGAACATATTGTCTGTAGTCTACTGTACATGATGGAGGAACATATTGTCTGTAGTCTACTGTACACGGTGGAGGAACATATTGTCTGTAGTCTACTGTACATGATGGAGGAACATATTGTCTGTAGTCTACTGTACATGATGGAGGAACATATTGTCTGTAGTCTACTGTACATGATGGAGGAACATATTGTCTGTAGTCTACTGTTCATGATGGAGGAACATATTGTCTGTAGTCTACTGTACATGATGGAGGAACATATTGTCTGTAGTCTACTGTACACGGTGGAGGAACATATTGTCTGTAGTCTACTGTACATGATGGAGGAACATATTGTCTGTAGTCTACTGTACATGATGGAGGAACATATTGTCTGTAGTCTACTGTACATGATGGAGGAACATATTGTCTGTAGTCTACTGTTCATGATGGAGGAACATATTGTCTGTAGTCTACTGTACATGATGGAGGAACATATTGTCTGTAGTCTACTGTTCATGATGGAGGAACATATTGTCTGTAGTCTACTGTACATGATGGAGGAACATATTGTCTGTAGTCTACTGTACACGGTGGAGGAACATATTGTCTGTAGTCTACTGTACATGATGGAGGAACATATTGTCTGTAGTCTACTGTACATGGTGGAGGAACATATTGTCTGTAGTCTACTATACATGATGGAGGAACATATTGTCTGTAGTCTACTGTTCATGATGGAGGAACATATTGTCTGTAGTCTACTATACATGATGGAGGAACATATTGTCTGTAGTCTACTGTACATGATGGAGGAACATATTGTCTGTAGTCTACTGTACACGGTGGAGGAACATATTGTCTGTAGTCTACTGTACATGATGGAGGAACCTGCAGTCTACTGTACACGGTGGAGGAACATATTGTCTGTAGTCTACTGTACATGATGGAGGAACATATTGTCTGTAGTCTACTGTACATGATGGAGGAACATATTGTCTGTAGTCTACTGTACATGGTGGAGGAACATATTGTCTGTAGTCTACTGTACATGATGGAGGAACATATTGCCCTTAGTCTACTGTACATGGTGGAGGAACATATTGTCTGTAGTCTACCCTACATGATGGAGGAACATATTGTCTGTAGTCTACTGTACATGATGGAGGAACATATTGTCTGTAGTCTACTGTTCATGATGGAGGAACATATTGTCTGTAGTCTACTGTTCATGATGGAGGAACATATTGTCTGTAGTCTACTGTTCATGATGGAGGAACATATTGTCTGTAGTCTACTGTTCATGATGGAGGAACATATTGTCTGTAGTCTACCCTACATGATGGAGGAACATATTGCCTGTAGTCTACTGTACATGATGGAGGAACATATTGTCTGTAGTCTACTGTTCATGATGGAGGAACATATTGTCTGTAGTCTACTGTTCATGATGGAGGAACATATTGTCTGTAGTCTACTGTACATGATGGAGGAACATATTGTCTGTAGTCTACTGTACACGGTGGAGGAACATATTGTCTGTAGTCTACTGTACATGGTGGAGGAACATATTGTCTGTAGTCTACTGTACATGATGGAGGAACATATTGTCTGTAGTCTACTGTACATGATGGAGGAACATATTGTCTGTAGTCTACTGTACATGATGGAGGAACATATTGTCTGTAGTCTACTGTACATGATGGAGGCACATATTGTCTGTAGTCTACTGTACATGATGGAGGAACATATTGTCTGTAGTCTACTGTTCATGATGGAGGAACATATTGTCTGTAGTCTACTGTACATGATGGAGGAACATATTGTCTGTAGTCTACTGTACACGGTGGAGGAACATATTGTCTGTAGTCTACTGTACATGATGGAGGAACCTGCAGTCTACTGTACACGGTGGAGGAACATATTGTCCGTAGTCTACTGTACATGATGGAGGAACATATTGTCTGTAGTCTACTGTACATGATGGAGGAACATATTGTCTGTAGTCTACTGTACATGGTGGAGGAACATATTGTCTGTAGTCTACTATACATGATGGAGGAACATATTGTCTGTAGTCTACTGTTCATGATGGAGGAACATATTGTCTGTAGTCTACTATACATGATGGAGGAACATATTGTCTGTAGTCTACTGTACATGATGGAGGCACATATTGTCTGTAGTCTACTGTACATGATGGAGGAACATATTGTCTGTAGTCTACTGTTCATGATGGAGGAACATATTGTCTGTAGTCTACTGTACATGATGGAGGAACATATTGTCTGTAGTCTACTGTACACGGTGGAGGAACATATTGTCTGTAGTCTACTGTACATGATGGAGGAACCTGCAGTCTACTGTACACGGTGGAGGAACATATTGTCTGTAGTCTACTGTACATGATGGAGGAACATATTGTCTGTAGTCTACTGTACATGATGGAGGAACATATTGTCTGTAGTCTACTGTACATGGTGGAGGAACATATTGTCTGTAGTCTACTGTACATGATGGAGGAACATATTGCCCTTAGTCTACTGTACATGGTGGAGGAACATATTGTCTGTAGTCTACCCTACATGATGGAGGAACATATTGTCTGTAGTCTACTGTACATGGTGGAGGAACATTTTGTCTGTAGTCTACCCTACATGATGGAGGAACATATTGTCTGTAGTCTACTGTACATGGTGGAGGAACATATTGTCTGTAGTCTACTGTTCATGATGGAGGAACATATTGTCTGTAGTCTACTGTACATGGTGGAGGAACATTTTGTCTGTAGTCTACTGTACATGATGGAGGAACATATTGTCTGTAGTCTACTGTACATGATGTAGGAACATATTGTCTGTAGTCTACTGTTCATGGTGGAGGAACATATTGTCTGTAGTCTACTGTACATGATGGAGGAACATATTGTCTGTAGTCTACTGTTCATGATGGAGGAACATATTGTCTGTAGTCTACTGTTCATGATGGAGGAACATATTGTCTGTAGTCTACTGTACATGATGGAGGCACATATTGTCTGTAGTCTACTGTACATGATGGAGGAACCTGCAGTCTACTGTACACGGTGGAGGAACATATTGTCTGTAGTCTACTGTACATGATGGAGGAACATATTGTCTGTAGTCTACTGTACATGATGGAGGAACATATTGTCTGTAGTCTACTGTACATGATGGAGGAACATATTGTCTGTAGTCTACTGTTCATGGTGGAGGAACATATTGTCTGTAGTCTACTGTTCATGATGGAGGAACATATTGTCTGTAGTCTACTGTACATGATGGAGGCACATATTGTCTGTAGTCTACTGTACATGATGGAGGAACCTGCAGTCTACTGTACACGGTGGAGGAACATATTGTCTGTAGTCTACTGTACATGATGGAGGAACATATTGTCTGTAGTCTACTGTACATGATGGAGGAACATATTGTCTGTAGTCTACTGTACATGATGGAGGAACATATTGTCTGTAGTCTACTGTACACGGTGGAGGAACATATTCTGTAGTCTACTGTACACAGTGGAGGAACATATTGTCTGTAGTCTACTGTACATGATGGAGGAACATATTGTCTGTAGTCTATTGTACATGATGGAGGAACATATTGTCTGTAGTCTATTGTACACGGTGGAGGAACATATTGCCTGTAGTCTACTGTACATGATGGAGGAACATATTGTCTGTAGTCTACTGTTCATGATGGAGGAACATATTGTCTGTAGTCTACTGTTCATGATGGAGGAACATATTGTCTGTAGTCTACTGTACATGATGGGAGGAACATATTGTCTGTAGTCTATTGTACACGGTGGAGGAACATATTGCCTGTAGTCTACTGTACATGATGGAGGAACCTGCAGTCTACTGTACACGGTGGAGGAACATATTGTCTGTAGTCTACTGTACATGATGGGAGGAACATATTGTCTGTACTCTATTGTACACGGTGGAGGAACATATTGCCTGTAGTCTACTGTACATGATGGAGGAACATATTGTCTATAGTCTACTGTACATGATGGAGGAACATATTGTCTGTAGTCTACTGTACATGATGGAGGAACATATTGTCTGTAGTCTACTGTTCATGATGGAGGAACATATTGTCTGTAGTCTACTGTTCATGATGGAGGAACATATTGTCTGTAGTCTATTGTACACTATGGAGGAACATATTGTCTGTAGTCTACTGTACACTATGGAGGAACATATTGCCTGTAGTCTACTGTTCATGATGGAGGAACATATTGTCTGTAGTCTACTGTACATGATGGAGGAACATATTGTCTGTAGTCTACTGTTCATGATGGAGGAACATATTGTCTGTAGTCTACTGTTCATGATGGAGGAACATATTGTCTGTAGTCTACTGTTCATGATGGAGGAACATATTGTCTGTAGTCTACTGTACATGATGGAGGAACATATTGTCTGTAGTCTACTGTTCATGATGGAGGAACATATTGTCTGTAGTCTACTGTTCATGATGGAGGAACATATTGTCTGTAGTCTACTGTTCATGATGGAGGAACATATTGTCTGTAGTCTACTGTTCATGATGGAGGAACATATTGTCTGTAGTCTACTGTACATGATGGAGGAACATATTGTCTGTAGTCTACTGTTCATGATGGAGGAACATATTGTCTGTAGTCTACTGTTCATGATGGAGGAACATATTGTCTGTAGTCTACCCTACATGATGGAGGAACATATTGTCTGTAGTCTACTGTACATGATGGGAGGAACATATTGTCTGTAGTCTACTGTACATGATGGAGGAACATATTGTCTGTAGTCTACTGTTCATGATGGAGGAACATATTGTCTGTAGTCTACTGTTCATGATGGAGGAACATATTGTCTGTAGTCTACCCTACATGGTGGAGGAACATATTGTCTGTAGTCTACTGTACATGATGGAGGAACATATTGTCTGTAGCCTACTGTACATGGTGGAGGAACATATTGTCTGTAGTCTACTGTTCATGATGGAGGAACATATTGCCCTTAGTCTACTGTACATGATGGAGGAACCTGCAGTCTACTGTACACGGTGGAGGAACATATTGTCTGTAGTCTACTGTACATGATGGAGGAACATATTGTCTGTAGTCTACTGTTCATGATGGAGGAACATATTGTCTGTAGTCTACTGTTCATGATGGAGGAACATATTGTCTGTAGTCTACTATACATGATGGAGGAACATATTGTCTGTAGTCTACTGTACATGATGGAGGAACATATTATCTGTAGTCTACTGTACATGATGGAGGAACATATTGTCTGTAGTCTACTGTTCATGATGGAGGAACATATTGTCTGTAGTCTACTGTTCATGATGGAGGAACATATTGTCTGTAGTCTACTGTACATGATGGAGGAACATATTGTCTGTAGTCTACTGTACACGGTGGAGGAACATATTGTCTGTAGTCTACTGTACATGGTGGAGGAACATATTGTCTGTAGTCTACTGTACATGATGGAGGAACATATTGTCTGTAGTCTACTGTTCATGATGGAGGAACATATTGTCTGTAGTCTACTATACATGATGGAGGAACATATTGTCTGTAGTCTACTGTACATGATGGAGGCACATATTGTCTGTAGTCTACTGTACATGATGGAGGAACATATTGTCTGTAGTCTACTGTTCATGATGGAGGAACATATTGTCTGTAGTCTACTGTACATGATGGAGGAACATATTGTCTGTAGTCTACTGTACACGGTGGAGGAACATATTGTCTGTAGTCTACTGTACATGATGGAGGAACCTGCAGTCTACTGTACACGGTGGAGGAACATATTGTCTGTAGTCTACTGTACATGGTGGAGGAACATATTGTCTGTAGTCTACTGTACATGATGGAGGAACATATTGCCCTTAGTCTACTGTACATGGTGGAGGAACATATTGTCTGTAGTCTACCCTACATGATGGAGGAACATATTGTCTGTAGTCTACTGTACATGGTGGAGGAACATTTTGTCTGTAGTCTACCCTACATGATGGAGGAACATATTGTCTGTAGTCTACTGTACATGGTGGAGGAACATATTGTCTGTAGTCTACTGTACATGATGGAGGAACATATTGTCTGTAGTCTACTGTTCATGATGGAGGAACATATTGTCTGTAGTCTACTGTTCATGATGGAGGAACATATTGTCTGTAGTCTACTGTACATGATGGAGGCACATATTGTCTGTAGTCTACTGTACATGATGGAGGAACCTGCAGTCTACTGTACACGGTGGAGGAACATATTGTCTGTAGTCTACTGTACATGATGGAGGAACATATTGTCTGTAGTCTACTGTACATGATGGAGGAACATATTGTCTGTAGTCTACTGTACATGATGGAGGAACATATTGTCTGTAGTCTACTGTTCATGGTGGAGGAACATATTGTCTGTAGTCTACTGTTCATGATGGAGGAACATATTGTCTGTAGTCTACTGTACATGATGGAGGCACATATTGTCTGTAGTCTACTGTACATGATGGAGGAACCTGCAGTCTACTGTACACGGTGGAGGAACATATTGTCTGTAGTCTACTGTACATGATGGAGGAACATATTGTCTGTAGTCTACTGTACATGATGGAGGAACATATTGTCTGTAGTCTACTGTACATGATGGAGGAACATATTGTCTGTAGTCTACTGTACACGGTGGAGGAACATATTGTCTGTAGTCTACTGTACACAGTGGAGGAACATATTGTCTGTAGTCTACTGTACATGATGGAGGAACATATTGTCTGTAGTCTATTGTACATGATGGAGGAACATATTGTCTGTAGTCTATTGTACACGGTGGAGGAACATATTGCCTGTAGTCTACTGTACATGATGGAGGAACATATTGTCTGTAGTCTACTGTTCATGATGGAGGAACATATTGTCTGTAGTCTACTGTTCATGATGGAGGAACATATTGTCTGTAGTCTACTGTACATGATGGGAGGAACATATTGTCTGTAGTCTATTGTACACGGTGGAGGAACATATTGCCTGTAGTCTACTGTACATGATGGAGGAACCTGCAGTCTACTGTACACGGTGGAGGAACATATTGTCTGTAGTCTACTGTACATGATGGGAGGAACATATTGTCTGTACTCTATTGTACACGGTGGAGGAACATATTGCCTGTAGTCTACTGTACATGATGGAGGAACATATTGTCTAGTAGTCTACTGTACATGATGGAGGAACATATTGTCTGTAGTCTACTGTACATGATGGAGGAACATATTGTCTGTAGTCTACTGTTCATGATGGAGGAACATATTGTCTGTAGTCTACTGTTCATGATGGAGGAACATATTGTCTGTAGTCTATTGTACACTATGGAGGAACATATTGTCTGTAGTCTACTGTACACTATGGAGGAACATATTGCCTGTAGTCTACTGTTCATGATGGAGGAACATATTGTCTGTAGTCTACTGTACATGATGGAGGAACATATTGTCTGTAGTCTACTGTTCATGATGGAGGAACATATTGTCTGTAGTCTACTGTTCATGATGGAGGAACATATTGTCTGTAGTCTACTGTTCATGATGGAGGAACATATTGTCTGTAGTCTACTGTACATGATGGAGGAACATATTGTCTGTAGTCTACTGTTCATGATGGAGGAACATATTGTCTGTAGTCTACTGTTCATGATGGAGGAACATATTGTCTGTAGTCTACTGTTCATGATGGAGGAACATATTGTCTGTAGTCTACTGTTCATGATGGAGGAACATATTGTCTGTAGTCTACTGTACATGATGGAGGAACATATTGTCTGTAGTCTACTGTACATGATGGAGGAACATATTGTCTGTAGTCTACTGTACATGATGGAGGAACATATTGTCTGTAGTCTACTGTACATGATGGAGGAACATATTGTCTGTAGTCTACTGTTCATGATGGAGGAACATATTGTCTGTAGTCTACTGTTCATGATGGAGGAACATGATGGAGGAAACATATTGTCTGTAGTCTACTGTTCATGATGGAGGAACATATTGTCTGTGTAGTCTACTGTTCATGATGGAGGAACATATTGTCTGTAGTCTACCCTACATGATGGAGGAACATATTGTCTGTAGTCTACTGTACATGATGGGAGGAACATATTGTCTGTAGTCTACTGTACATGATGGAGGAACATATTGTCTGTAGTCTACTGTTCATGATGGAGGAACATATTGTCTGTAGTCTACTGTTCATGATGGAGGAACATATTGTCTGTAGTCTACCCTACATGGTGGAGGAACATATTGTCTGTAGTCTACTGTACATGATGGAGGAACATATTGTCTGTAGCCTACTGTACATGGTGGAGGAACATATTGTCTGTAGTCTACTGTTCATGATGGAGGAACATATTGCCCTTAGTCTACTGTACATGATGGAGGAACCTGCAGTCTACTGTACACGGTGGAGGAACATATTGTCTGTAGTCTACTGTACATGATGGAGGAACATATTGTCTGTAGTCTACTGTTCATGATGGAGGAACATATTGTCTGTAGTCTACTGTTCATGATGGAGGAACATATTGTCTGTAGTCTACTATACATGATGGAGGAACATATTGTCTGTAGTCTACTGTACATAATAATAATAATAATATGCCATTTAGCAGACGCTTTTATCCAAAGCGACTTACAGTCATGTGTGCATACATTCTACGTATGGGTGGTCCCGGGGATCGAACCCACTACCCTGGCGTTACAAGCGCCATGCTCTACCAACTGAGCTACAGAAGGACGGAGGAACATATTATCTGTAGTCTACTGTACATGATGGAGGAACATATTGTCTGTAGTCTACTGTTCATGATGGAGGAACATATTGTCTGTAGTCTACTGTTCATGATGGAGGAACATATTGTCTGTAGTCTACTGTACATGATGGAGGAACATATTGTCTGTAGTCTACTGTACACGGTGGAGGAACATATTGTCTGTAGTCTACTGTACATGGTGGAGGAACATATTGTCTGTAGTCTACTGTACATGATGGAGGAACATATTGTCTGTAGTCTACTGTTCATGATGGAGGAACATATTGTCTGTAGTCTACTATACATGATGGAGGAACATATTGTCTGTAGTCTACTGTACATGATGGAGGCACATATTGTCTGTAGTCTACTGTACATGATGGAGGAACATATTGTCTGTAGTCTACTGTTCATGATGGAGGAACATATTGTCTGTAGTCTACTGTACATGATGGAGGAACATATTGTCTGTAGTCTACTGTACACGGTGGAGGAACATATTGTCTGTAGTCTACTGTACATGATGGAGGAACCTGCAGTCTACTGTACACGGTGGAGGAACATATTGTCTGTAGTCTACTGTACATGGTGGAGGAACATATTGTCTGTAGTCTACTGTACATGATGGAGGAACATATTGCCCTTAGTCTACTGTACATGGTGGAGGAACATATTGTCTGTAGTCTACCCTACATGATGGAGGAACATATTGTCTGTAGTCTACTGTACATGGTGGAGGAACATTTTGTCTGTAGTCTACCCTACATGATGGAGGAACATATTGTCTGTAGTCTACTGTACATGGTGGAGGAACATATTGTCTGTAGTCTACTGTTCATGATGGAGGAACATATTGTCTGTAGTCTACTGTACATGGTGGAGGAACATTTTGTCTGTAGTCTACTGTACATGATGGAGGAACATATTGTCTGTAGTCTACTGTACATGATGTAGGAACATATTGTCTGTAGTCTACTGTTCATGGTGGAGGAACATATTGTCTGTAGTCTACTGTACATGATGGAGGAACATATTGTCTGTAGTCTACTGTACATGATGGAGGAACATATTGTCTGTAGTCTACTGTACATGATGGAGGAACCTGCAGTCTACTGTACACGGTGGAGGAACATATTGTCTGTAGTCTACTGTACATGATGGAGGAACATATTGTCTGTAGTCTACTGTACATGATGGAGGAACATATTGTCTGTAGTCTACTGTACATGATGGAGGAACATATTGTCTGTAGTCTACTGTTCATGGTGGAGGAACATATTGTCTGTAGTCTACTGTTCATGATGGAGGAACATATTGTCTGTAGTCTACTGTACATGATGGAGGAACATATTGTCTGTAGTCTACTGTACATGATGGAGGAACATATTGTCTGTAGTCTATTGTACACTATGGAGGAACATATTGTCTGTAGTCTACTGTACACTATGGAGGAACATATTGCCTGTAGTCTACTGTTCATGATGGAGGAACATATTGTCTGTAGTCTACTGTACATGATGGAGGAACATATTGTCTGTAGTCTACTGTTCATGATGGAGGAACATATTGTCTGTAGTCTACTGTACATGTTCATGATGGAGGAACATATTGTCTGTAGTCTACTGTTCATGATGGAGGAACATATTGTCTGTAGTCTACTGTTCATGATGGAGGAACATATTGTCTGTAGTCTACTGTACATGATGGAGGAACATATTGTCTGTAGTCTACTGTTCATGATGGAGGAACATATTGTCTGTAGTCTACTGTTCATGATGGAGGAACATATTGTCTGTAGTCTACCCTACATGATGGAGGAACATATTGTCTGTAGTCTACTGTACATGATGGGAGGAACATATTGTCTGTAGTCTATTGTACACGGAGGAGGAACATATTGCCTGTAGTCTACTGTACATGATGGAGGAACCTGCAGTCTACTGTACACGGTGGAGGAACATATTGTCTGTAGTCTACTGTACATGATGGGAGGAACATATTGTCTGTAGTCTATTGTACACGGTGGAGGAACATATTGCCTGTAGTCTACTGTACATGATGGAGGAACATATTGTCTATAGTCTACTGTACACTATGTAGGAACATATTGTATGTAGTCTATTGTACACTATGGAGGAACATATTGTCTGTAGTCTACTGTACACTATGGAGGAACATATTGTCTGTAGTCTATTGTACACGGTGGAGGAACATATTGCCCTTAGTCTACTGTACATGATGGAGGAACATATTGTCTGTAGTCTACTGTACATGATGGAGGAACATATTGTCTGTAGTCTACTGTTCATGATGGAGGAACATATTGTCTGTAGTCTACTGTACACGGTGGAGGAACATATTGTCTGTAGTCTACTGTACATGGTGGAGGACCATATTGCCTGTAGTCTACTGTACATGATGGAGGAACATATTGTCTGTAGTCTACTGTACATGATGGAGGAACATATTGCCTGTAGCCTACTGTACATGATGGAGGAACATATTGTCTGTAGTCTACTGTACATGGTGGAGGAACATATTGTCTAGCCTACTGTACATGGTAAGCTGTAAGTGACACTTTTGATATGGAAAACGTCTGTGAGGATTTTTCTACAACATTCACAACAGACTGACACATTTACATCCTTTATAGAAACAAGTCGAATGTCATCAATTACATGTGGAAATAGGTATTTGAGTGAACATTAGCAAGCCAGAAGTAGATGAAACATAAAGGGAATTCTCTTGTCCCTCTCTCCCCGGTTTTAGCTTACCGTCTAGCTGGCTAGGTTAAGGATATTTACTAGCCCATACCAGTGAAAAACATAGCCATGTTAACAACTTAAAGGCCGTACAAAAACAAAATCTAGCTCACTTATTTAGCTAGAAAGTAACAGCCAGAAATGAGTCCAGAAACAGAAACAGAGGAAGAGGATAGCTATCTATAGGAAGCTAACTTTAGCAGCTGCCTCTTTGACAAGAAGCAATTGTGACAACGTTGATCAAAAAATAAACCTTCTCATTTGAGCAAAATCCACAATCCACCCCTCCAAAGAAAGGGAGGCTGTGGGGTTTCTCCAGAAATGTAACCAGAGTCGCGATCGGATCCATGGCTGAAGCGTTGCATTTCAATGTTGTCCTCGCTAGCCAGGCTGTATAGAAAACTCCCTCGGAGCCGGCTGGCCGAATTACCGCAGCGCGCAGCCCCTAAAAACACCATAAACACTTGCTACTGTTTCCCATAGCGTTGCATTATATATAGTATGAAGTCATCAGAAGTTAGCTACCAGCAGTTGGCTGACATGTTTACTTTTGGTTATTATCAGTCTTATTTAGATGGAAGAAGAAGATACACCATTGAGAGAATCCTGTCAAGCTATATCCCCACCTGGTACAACAACTGCACCGCCCTCAACTGCAGGGCTCTCCAGAGGGTGGTGTGGTCTGCCCAACGCATCACCGGGGAGGGGGG
Source organism: Oncorhynchus gorbuscha (assembly GCF_021184085.1). Classification (NCBI taxonomy): domain Eukaryota; kingdom Metazoa; phylum Chordata; class Actinopteri; order Salmoniformes; family Salmonidae; genus Oncorhynchus; species Oncorhynchus gorbuscha. The sequence continues at coordinate 32,072,966 of NC_060177.1, read as the reverse complement.
GAAACTACCTGAGCTCCAGGACACCTACAGCACCCGATGTCACAGGAAGGCAAAAAAGATAATCAAGGACAACAACCACCTGAGCCACTACCTGTTCACCCAGCTATCATCCAGAAGAAGAGGTCAGTTGAGGTGCATCAAAGCTGTGATCGAGAGACTGAAAGACAGCTTCTATCTCAAGGCCATCAGACTGTTAAACAACCATCACTAGCACATTAGAGGATGCTGCCCTATATACATAGACTTGAAATCACTGGCCACATTAATAATGGAACACTAGTCACTTTAATAATGTTTACATATTTTGCATTACTCATCTTATATGTATATACTGTATTCTATCCTAATCTACTGTATCTTGGAATATGCCGCTCTGACATTGCTCGTCCAAATATTTATATATTCTTAATTCCGTTCCTTTACTTTAGATTTGTGTGTAGTGTGTGTATTGTTGTGAAATTGTTAGATATTACTTGTTAGATATTACTGCACTGTTGGAGCTAGAAACACAAGCATTTCGCCACACGCGCAATAACATCTGCTATACACGTGTACGTGACAGATACAATGTGATTTGATGTGAGCTACATGCCCTATAGCTAGCTAACGTTAGCATAGAGGTAGCAAGCTAGCTCTTCGACTTTCAGGTACCCGGTTGACTTCCATGCTCACTGAAGCCCATGATCATGATCGGTCTCTGCTGGTGCTGCTGACTGTTTGAGATGCTTTAGAAGCCACATTAATGGTAGGGACTGCATTGTGTGGGCATTGTGTGATTTGTTCAGAAGTTAGAGCTGATTTGGAGAAGAGAAAAATCTACTTTTAGAACAGCCTAATATTTTAATTGATTTAAAAGTTTGTAATTTGGCAAATTTTACTTGGGGTGCTCTTACTAACTATTGCATGTGTTTCTGGCATTGAGAGATTAGGGCTACACTACCTTTAAGTGGAGGTTATCCATGACACAGTAATTATGTAAAACCAGTAGATAATGCCTGTACATAATTTATATGTACATAACAACGACACTCGTCAGAAAAGGAGCATGAGAATGTCTTAATTAATGGGAAACTATTGGAATATTGTACTGAATACACATAGAATAGACCATAAAGCAAACGTAAACACTTGCCTTAGACTCCCCCTCTCTGCTTTGTTTAAGTTTGAAATCCCCTCAAGACCGTGCAAGACTGACGGTTGTTCAGCAAAGTTCACAGTGCTGGCGCTGTGAAATGCACCGAGCCCACCCAAAACTGTCAAAAAGACAAGCAGCACATCTCCTCTGTTACGCCAGCCAGGATATCAGTGCGTGTGTCACAGCAAATGGACGACATCTTCTGTGTGTGCGTGATAAGGGCACTCACCTCGACATGACCTGATTCCTTTAACTCTCTCTCTCTCTCTCTCTCTCTCTCTCTCTCTCTCTCTCTCTCTCTCTCTCTCTCTCTCTCTCTCGCTGAGTATTTCTCTATTTATTTTACTCCATTCCAATGGGCTATATGTCTCTCTCTCTCTCTCTCTCTCTCTGAAAAAAAAACAAGTTTCAAATAAAGCTTTTCTTGCCAATCAAATATCAGCGTGTCCAACCTCTGTGACAACCCTCTGTCAGTCAAACGGCATGTTTGACTGACACCAGCCTCATCCTGCTGTCACTGTGTGCCATCCACCCACCCGGCAAGCAGGAGTGGCTGCTTCCTGTTAGCAGCGTTGAGCCTAACACGAGCATATGTTAGCTAGCATCATTTATGTAGCTAAAGGAACAGGATGCTGGGAGCGTTTGACGGCACATAATTGTTCCTCTTTAGCACTGACATGTTGGGACAGTATAAACTACCTTTCCCACATAGGGGTTTCATTTTTTAAAATCTAACTTCGCATGTCAAAACGTCAATTCTGCAGCGACGGGATGTGACAAGCCTGGGCCCAAGGGGACTGCTCTGAATAGAGGCTTGCACAAATTGATTTAGATTTTCTTCCAAATCATTCAAAGTGTTAATGCGAGCTGATCAGAGAGCACGACAACGGACCCAGTAACCGGGGAGATTAGCTCTGTCACTCTGGAGATCATGCCCTGTCGCTGTGTCTATCTCTCTCGCTGGGCATGTCAGCCATGGATCCCAGCTAGCTACTGTACACCCAACTGGATCTTTTACATAACCATGTCATGGAGGAACCCTCACTGGGCCAGACCACTCAGCACCAGGGGCTAGCCTCCCTCTCTGCTGCCTCTGGCCTCTGGCTTCTCCAAAACTGTGGATCAAACTGTGAAAAAGCTCGAGCCAAGTTTAGCTATGGTGACATCTTTTACATATTCAGTGGATGGTGTAGTTTATGTTTAAGTTGCAGGCCATCTCAGCCAAGCAGGAAATGACAGATCGAGGAGCTACGTGCACTAGAAGCGATCATCATATGTATGGCAGCCTATACCCTCCACATCTCCAATCTAAACAGAGAGATTCAATGTAGTATAATATCCATGTTTGCCCATCGGTGGTTCATACAGTAAGGGATAACTCCTTACTGCTATAAACATCTATTTGAGCCTTTTAATGTAAACAACTTTCTTCTATACGTTATTCTATAAAAGGCCAGAGCAGGATGGCAGCTTTGTGGTGGGTAGGAACAAGATGGAGCTGGCAGCACAAACGTACAAGGGCTTCTAATTTGCAAGTGGTTGATGGGCCTGAACTTTTTGAGTGGATCGAATGTGACAGCATCAAAGAGTGAGCTAAGGCAGACAAACGTAACAGCCTCACTGTCAGAGGAAGTCCCATGAGAGAGAGAGAGAGAGAGAGCGATAGAGAGATTGATTTAGAATTACTCTCACATACACACAAACACACACACACACACACACACACACACACACACACACACACACACACACACACACACACACACACACACACACACACACACACACACACACACACACACACACACACACACACACACACACACACACACACACACACACGACACAATTAACTGTACTAATTTTCTATCGTATAGTGGAGTAGTGTTTCAGCATGCGTCAATCTCAGTCAACAACATCTCATCAGGCAAACTTTGACTTGTTACAAAGTTTTGTCAAAGTGGCTCGGGGGCATCTCTCAAGATGAATGTGAAAGTTTCTGGATGGCATGAGAGTGGGCAAAATGCCAGGCTGTCCATGGGGGTGCAACCATGGCAGCACCCAGAGGACTCTATCCGCATAACTGTATCCCTATATGACCAGACTAGGAATAGATGACCTTTGGAAATGCAAGTCAATAAATCCATACTTTTAAACTATATAGGCTGATATATATGAGAATTCTTAGAGGGGAAATGCTCTCGTAGGCAATACTGTACTTCTTCTCTTTGACTATGCATATTACAGTAAGCATGTTTACAGTAATATTGGAGGAGAGTTCTCAGACACAGGCAGGACCGTTCTGTTGAGGTATGTCTCGTTAAGGATTTTGATTCTTTAAAAGGCTGTGGTGAGATCTCAGGCCCATTCCCCATGAGGTCAGCACTTTCCCCTTTGCACGGATATGTGCTTTACGGTGCCTTGTAATGCGCAAGGAGACAGTATCTAATAGATTGATACACAGGTTTTGACATGCTATTTGAGCGTGCAGCTTCGCCATAATTGGCCACGTCATCATGCATTAAATGAACGATATATAGAGGAGGGCCCTGAGACGAGTGTCTTGGGCTAATCCGTCAGACATCAGGACAAACTGCATGTGACAGGGCTCTCTGAGGGGGCAAAAGAAGAGAGGGAGGCACTTTTTTAAATATTTTTTTTAAAGTATTACACTGATGGACATGAGCTGCTACCCCTCCCTTCCCCCTCTCTCTCTCCGTCTGTCCCCCCGGTGTACTTACTGACTTACTCTCTCGTTCATTCTAAGTAAGCCTACAACGTTTCTCCTCTCTTTCAGCCTCCCAATGACACAAGCCAATCCTTTTCTCTTTTCTCACTATTTTTCTTCCAGGATAAGTCCTACAGTAAATACATGCCTCTCCCTCACCAAATGTTTCAAGTGTGGCCAGGGTGGGTCCAATGGATGAGTTGCGGACATATTTACGAGGAAATCTCCCCCCCCCCCCAAAAAAAAAAAAAAAATCAACAGGTGACAATGACTCCAGCTGCTGTCACTGTGGCGTGATGACCGAAATCTCCAACTCCGCTGCATCTCTCACGAGTTTCAGCATTTCATTCGACAACAGACCCAATCACTGGGGATAGAGGAGCGGTTGCCCTTCTCCGCATGTGCAGTGTTTAATGACTTATTCATCTGTGAAACATGGCCGCAACACAAAGCACTAAGTGGAAAACTGGAAAGTGGACCACTATTCAGTATATAGATTTGGATGTAGCCCAGACGTTTAAGCAAAGGTAAGGCATTCAGATTTGTGTGAATATGGTGCAGAAGTGATTAAAAGTATCACCTCATGCTGCTTTTGGGTGACAGACTGGGTGTGTTATATGGAAACACAGGAAAAAAAAGAAGTGACCTTTACACAGAAGTTATATAAAGGTTCAATTTAACTAGGTTCTCCTCTAGTGTGATTTATTTACACTGAACCTGAAGTGGAGCATACTTTGTTGCCAGTCGTTTAGTAGCAGGACTTCATAGAATAAAAGGTATAATTGGATTTTAATATTAGATTTCTATATGTATTACACTTTCCTTTTCTATCCAAAAACCCCAAACTAACGTTAGTGGCATGTGAGCTCCTGTCGTTAACTATGAAATACCCTTTGAATTTGTCATTATTAAGAATGACTCATGTGTCGGTTGGGTTTCACTCACGCTCTTAGTTTTCTTTGGCTGATGGTGTCACTTCAGCCTCCGCCTACTTTGCCCAATGCTCCCCTCCCCCTGCCCTCAGTTCAATACACCCAGACTCCTCCCTCATCCTTCTCACAGTACAGTTGGGGATACAGTCAAAGACAGCAGGGTTTTTTTTTTCTTTTAAGAGAGGGAAGTATCCACTGAGATATAAAACACACTGTGTTTAGAGGGGGGAAGCTTGGCTAGACAACAGAGACTGCTTTATGCTCCAGACACAATGAGAGAGTGTCACAATGGAGTCCCCTTGGAGCCCGTGCTACTGCCACACCATACGGGATTAAAGTAAATGAGACTTAAAGAAGTGCCGCTGAAATGGAAGGGAGGGGATTTGACAGAAATTTGAAAAAACCCTCCTATTTTTTTCAACGGAGGTTAGAGCCTACTGTTCACTCACCTATCAATGGCTGTTAGTCTATTATATCTGCCCACCTTTTCAGAGATGATTCTCACATGAGCCGAATAGAAGAAAAGCACAGGGGAAACATTACGGCCAAATGTTTCTAACAATCCACATATGCCTGTCCAATTGGGTGTCTGACAATTGGCACTGGAGCTATATTCAGCTGGGCTTTAGATGTACTTGTGCATCTAAGCTGCCAGCTTTGCATAGAAAAGCAGTTTGCATATCAAACAATTCAATGTACGCTTACATCATCTTTCATTGATTTACAGGAGCACGTTCTTTCATGTGACATGGTAGAGTGCATGTCCTGTTTACCTCTAACTGCCCTTTGTAAGGATATCTTAAGTGATCACGGGGGGCTGACTGTAAGAGGGAGTGGGGTGGGGTGAGGGGGGGGGTCATCCTGTTGTTCACCCCTTCTGGTTGGCCCTCTCTGACAGAATGCACTGTGGCTGCTAATAAGGGTATTCATCACTCCAGCGAGCGCCGTGACAACTTCGCAGACGCCACACAAATTGTCCCTAAAATATGAACTTATCATTTAATTATGCTCCGGGGGACTTGATTGCCTTGTCAAGATGCAGGTTAGTTAAGAGGAGAGATCTCTCTGACCGACCCTCGTCATGACAACCTCTCATCTTATCAGATTCTTCAAATGAGATTTCATTTCTTCCCCTTCTCTGATTCCTCATTTTTTCTTTTAATGGGAATATTTGAACTGCATGACCTTAAAGGACAATCCACCCAAAACCACTAATTCCTATAATTTACAATGTTAAATAACAGCAATATGTGAGAGCAATATTTTTGTAAACAAATGTTTACTTTTATCGTAATAATAAGGTTGGTAGCAACATGTGAAAATCGTGGAAATCTGTTGCAGCTCAAGTCGACTACACAAACCCACAATGCAATGCTCTCTATATGGACTGGCTGGCTAGCTAGATATCTAGAAAACGTAGCTACACACAATAATACCGGCAGATCGGCAGATTGATGAGTGGAGTCTAACATAGCAACGGCACCATGCAATGCACCCTGGACTGAAGAGGCAAACAAATAGGAGAAATGTGGTAGACCCTCTGTTAAATGACACATTTCTCAAGGTAGGAATATCAATGGCTCATTCGAGAGAACGACAAACTCGCGCATTATGACACCGGACAGTATTGAAATCTGATATGTATGATAGACGCTTTTTTCCTCACTAAAAGTCGTATTCCTAATAACCTCCAGTGTAGTGAGAACGTCTGTATCACAATGCTACGTCATACCGGCCGAATTTCTCCCTGCTTGATCGGCAATAGCTCAGATAAACATGATATCACGAAATGCCCCCGGGAATCGATAGAACATCGCTCAGAGATACACAAAATCAATATAACATTCAAAATGGGTGAGTCTTTCTTTGAAAGGTAGGTTTAGGGAAATTTTCAAGACAGTTTCTATCCAAGATTGCCTGAAGTAATAGTTGTAAATCAGTAAATGCACAATCTGCAGTGCAGTTACATACAGTACGCTATGCCAAGTACAGAACATACTAATTCAATGTAGCCTACATCAAAAACATTGTTGGACAGTTGATACGTAAGGCAACATTCATGTAGGTTTCCAAAGACACACAATTATAAGTGTGTATGTCTAAATCCCCTTCCCCCACAATCCCCAAATTAGTCCAGTGTCTCAGTAATGAAATCACTCTCAGCATTAGGAAGTGTGTTGGCATTTATTCTTTATTTCCTGTGCAACAGTTATAGCACTCGAGGGGAAATAAGGGCCTGCCAATAAAAGTTCCACCCTGGCATGAGCTGAGGTTTCTCAAATGAAGACATATGTCACAGGGAGACTCGACAAAAGGCCTGGAGAACTTTTCAGCGCAGCATATACCCTTTTAACAAAAGGGCCCATAAATTCAACCTTTCCAATGCGACACAAATGAAATTTCGAGCCTGAAGTTTTGGTAATTTCTTTCCCAGATGATTGGAATGAATATGGGGTAGTTAAAGTTTAATATCATATTATGTGCCTCTGTTTAACTTGCGTGGCCTGTCAGGGATGCTAGCTGCCTCTCCCTGGTCTCTGTCGATGTTTTCCCAGCCAGACTGATTGTTGTACCAACTCAAGGAGTGTATTTAATACGACAGCTTTCACTCCAGTGAACAATTTGTGTCATTTTTGACTAAAGGGTCTGCACTAGTTTAGCTTCCAGCCTGTGTTATTATTTTCTATGGAAAAGGCTCAAAAGAAGCCAGGTGTTGATTGTGACAACTGCAGCTATGTCACATCCAGCGTCTTGTGCATTGAAGCTAGTGCAGTTTAGAGCACTTTAATCAGTTATTGACAGTGTTGGGGAGTAGTGAGTAGTACATTTTGCAGTAGTTTGATGGTAATTGAACTAGATTCAAATCTTGGTAATGTTTTCAGTAGTTAATGACTGTTTTGGCCATGTAGCGGTGTAGCTAACTACTGGAACTACTCACTATTTTTGCAAAAATAAAATAAAATGTGGGTAGGCAAGATTTTCCCAGATTTTTCGGCATCAGAATTCTCACTTGAAACATTGTTTTTGTGTTTAATAGGATGAATTACACATTCTTTCTAAGAGGGACTGACCGCACTGATTACGCATTTGTTTCTCTGTTGCTCATTACAAAAGACGAGATTTCAGTCTTTGGGGTGTGGTTCAATGTGGCAGTTACTGATGTTTGTCCCCATGAGACACCACAGGAACCAGGCCAGTATCACTTCCTCAAAAAATACGACCCAAAGAAATCTGGAATAAATGTGTACTTTTTGCCGAGGAGGTTTTTGGTTACGGAATTCTACATCTAGCTAAGGTGTTTGGTGCAGTATTTCTCAAGTTAAAATATGCTGCGAAGTGTTGTGGTATGTAAACAAAGTCCGATCCGCTGCGCCACTGGGAAATCTGTCTCAGTAGGATGGTAGGATTGGATAGAGCACAATCACCGCAGCTGTGTATCCCATGTCAGTGGGCAAGTGAGCATTGTTCAAATCAAAACCTAACCCTCAAGTAAGTCATGACGAACTTACTTACAAAACTCAGTTTTGTACGAGACTGACTTTATGACCAAAATTATCCCATTTACACTTTGTAGTCAATTTTGACACTAGAATACATTTGCCAGACTAATATCGACACCACGTAGGCCGTTTTCTTTCAGATAAGTAGTTCATTTCCTTCAGTTGCGCCTTAACATCTGACCACAGAGTGATCTGCTCTTGCAATATTGTTATTCAAAGACATTTCTGATTTAGATATGATCATTTCTCACAAAGCAGTTTGGTTGCGGGGGAACTACTTTTTCAATGTAAACTATAACATTTTCTTAAGGGTAGCTTGGTCAACTATATTTTCAGAGGAGCTTCCCTTAACACTGATTATTGATTAACACGCTCCGGCCTCCCTTCCATGACCGTGACAATGTGCTGAATTCACTGCACACTTTGCACATCTGTGACACATACTGAAATGACAAGCATGTGAACGTCTAATTGAATGGATTAATTGCTAAGTGGTGATTCATAATTGAATTTGACTTGATTAAATACCTAGGGTAATTGTAATGAAATACACATTACATAGGTGCTCAGGAAAAAGGCGTCCAGCCTTTGTCTGCTACTCCCAGTTTCAGATACACCTGCAATGCTAAATCATAAGTGCCTCACTAGATACCGCCAGGCTGGAAATGTTTTGTGCTGTTTTTGCAATTCCTCAATGTGGATATATATATTTTGCTTCGGGAAAGGTTGTAATACGGTATCAGCAAATATTGTCATTTCATTTTGATAAGGCCATGCTTAAAAACAGGGATGGTTCATCCACAGGAAACACTTGTGGTTTTATTGGATCTATCCCTAACTTTGGGATGCTCCCCGACAATCATTAGTGCCTCCCACAACAGAGGATATCTGCAAATTAGAACAGGTGCAAAACTCCCACAATGCAGCGAGAGCCTTGATAATTACAAACCTCTCTGCAGTTACTTCCTGAAGTGCAGTGTGTGTTTTATTTTTTATTCTCTGCCTTGTCAGAATTTCCTTTCAAACCCATCTGATCAGGTCGAGTCTCATCACGCTGTCAACCCAGCTCTCTTTTCATTAGTCTAGCGCTCCCCGTTCGCCTAGCCAAGCAGAAGAACTCAAACACATGCGCAAATTAAATCGACATCCAAACTCACTGCGATATACAAAGCAATTTAAATGATATTCATTAGAGCGATGACAAGTCCTGATGAGCCTTTCAGGAGGAGAGCACTCCTTCAGCTTTTTGTGCCGACTCTGTTTCATGGCCACTGAGGCGTGACGGACGTCACTGCACCTTCACTTAAAATACCCACAATTCAGAGAGGTTCCTTCCCTCTGCACACACCTACCACTCCTCCCTTGTGCCCTCTTGTCTTTTTAAAACGGAGAGAGCCTAACCATGGTTTACAAACTGACCTCATTTAGAAGGTGCATTCTTCACCCCTGTTTCCACTCTGTTTAGTATTTTTTTCTACCATGATTTTTTTTTCTCATTATTGAGATTATATTTATGTCCGTGGCAATTAACTGCCGTCAGCTGTTCTAATGTATAAAAACGCCGAGATGTATTCTCTTTAGCTTCTTCTTCTCATTCGGACATGAGCCAATTAATTTAGGCTTTTTCGCGCAGCCCTTAATTAACCCCTTCAGGACTGAAAATATGTCTAATGCCAGTGATTGAGGCCAAGCTTGAAATAACCCAGGCAGCACCACAGCACTGGTAAAGACTTCTGTGGGAAAGATGGGCTGATTACTGCTGTCCTTTGTTTGGTCTGTATGCATACATTAAATCCCATCATTCATTAGCATTTGATTGTGGAAAAACAGAGCCCGTTATATCATAAAATGTCTAACATATGTACTGTGTTTTCTACATGGTTCCAAGCCCGTGAGCCTTTCCAAGATTGCTCGTCCTTTGTTCCATGATCGCTTCAGCACTGCAGACATTTGGTCTGATGTTGTAATCAATTTGTGCGACCAGACGTGGTCTGGACGTGTGTTAATTAAGGTGCTTGTGGGAGGAAATAATTTAAGCGTGATAATGAGCTTCAAGAGGACTGGTGAGCGGGTGCCATCCCAGGAGCTCAGCGACAGAGAGGATCTCAGATTGGGACAGGATCACCCCCCTGTTTAACCCCTAAAGTTGCATACTGTTGCCATCTCGTGGGACACATCTCGTGATATCACTAAACCTACCCATCAAAACAGATCACAGAATTCACATTTGAATTCCCCTTTGATATTACCATACCAATGCAATCTCATTGAGATATCACTCAAAGCAACAAATTCAATTAAATGTTTTATTAAAAACGTGGATAAATGTGCAATTTCTTGTTTATGTTATTTGGGAGTAATCAGAAATGTGTTGCAATGTTGTCAAACATACGTAATCATATCGCATACAATTACCTCACTGTCTTGTCTCTTGGTTCATTTCAAATATTGATGGAACTAAATATGCACACCTAGGGGCAAATCCGTATGAATATCCGATAGACCATCTATTGCCATTATCTTTGCTGAGGCAACAGTATTAAGAGCAAAATGCACCACAATATGTGCTAAAACAGTTCTTTATTTCTATTTGTGTTATTGGCACAATCATAATGAAGATTGTGACACCATCAAGGCATATGTTCGCTCTGGCTATTAAAAGGAAAAAAATGACTCTTCATATAGAGTGGGGGGGGTTCATGGATTTAAACCAATAATATATTAGTGCCTTAGGGGGAGGGACGGGTGGTGTTTGACCCTGTATACTCGTGTAGCCCTGAACATCCTCCAGAGTAGGAGATAGTGATGGACATCACTCCAGGGGGTGGGATGGGGACCGGGGGGTCATTTTAAATGGTGCTAGGCACTTTCCCTTATCGCCCAGCTTCGGCTGTCTGACCCCTGACCTGGGAGGATATTTCCACATCGGAGGCTGAGAGGAGACAGCTTCCTCACATTGGTTAATGGGAGAAAAAGCTTGGGAGAACTGAATCTGCCCTTTGTGATCACTGGGAATGATAGAAACGAGAGCCAGTTACAGATCCATTTCACTGATAAACTGACTCGTCCTCTTTCTTAATGGCGTCTCACTTAAAATGTTGCCACCAACCGTTCTGGTCAGCTATGTATTACTCCTGAAATCCCAAACAGTAGTAGAAAGAGTAGGCCTATAGTAAACTATGATCAACAGCAACAGCAGAAACAACAGCGATTTAACAGTAAGACAACAACCATCATGCAGTCATGGTTATAGTTATCGTGAAGCCCTTCGAGGTTGTAGCTGCAGGGTGGTTGCAGGTTTGTTGAATAAGAAGGATATACATCAAGAGGCAACAGTAACGTAAGCAGTGTCCACGCGAGGTACCAGACACCATCACATCTTATCCGATGAAAGCTAGAGCAACAAGCCAAGCACATTTTCAATATGGTTTTCTATAGGCTAGGGCTAGATGTCATCTTTCTGCAACTGAAAATATTATATTTAGCAAGGGATACATTTTGAACTCAGCCACCAATATTGTCTTACAACACATCAGGGGAGAAAGCAAGCATTTGAAGGTTCAAAGAGGTGATTGTGTTGATTGTGTTGTGTCCTAACGGGATCCATGAGAGGTGTGAGTTTGGGACTGGTGATGTATTTCCTGGAACTTGAAAAGATCTAAAGGCTGGCCTGGGAACAGATCAGATATCAGTTCAATTGGAGCTCTTCTGTTCCCTACTCTTGGTAGGGTGGCAGCCTGCAGCCATTAGCTGACCCCTGTGTAGGGTTCACGGGGATGAGTGACAGCAGAACCAGGACCGTGTTTGTGTAACTAGACAGGAGGACTGTGGGAGAACATCGCTTGACCCTTCAAAACTGGACGTTTTACCGAAAGATGGTCATTTCAATTCCCAGACCAGGTGCTGGAAAAATAAGGGGGAATTGGTCTAGCAACTGGACGGCTACTGGGTTTACATCCTAAAGACATTCCTCTACAGTTGGGCCCTTGAGCAAGGCCCCTAACCCCACAACTGGCTTTTCATCCAGGGGTGCTGCCCTGCAGCTTGAGCCTGTGCTCGTCTCAACTGTATACCGTGATGTGTGATGTCTTGAGAATGGAGGAGAAAACACATTTCCGTTGTTGGCTACGTTACGGACAATAAAGTTATATTCTATTCCATACAATGTGCAAGTGACGTGTCAATTTTACTTCCGTATTCCTTGTTTTGTAGGCTAAGAATGAGCCTCAAATTTGCATCGTCAGTGTCTAGAACTACACACATGAACTATAAATCTTTTTTTTTTTGACAGCTCACCGGTCTACAAACAAACATTTTTTGTTGCATTAAATTTTTTTTTTATGGCAGGTCAATATTCAGCAAAAAATACAATCTGCGTAATCTAAAATAAAACACATGAAACTGGCTCTAGCTTGCTATCAAAGCAGCAGGTTAGAAGATGTAGTCCAAATTAGGCTTCTCTAACTTTCAGCAATGTGTCCTTACTTGTTGATCGTCATAAAAGGCATGGGCATGACTAAGTCAATACACAATTACGTGTATGATGGTATACAGTATATGCAGTGTATCTCTTAAATTACCTTGTTTTCAGGATACATTTGATGATATAATCTTGAAGTCTAGTCAAGCGATTATGGGTATGCATGACATACTTTGAACACATTTCTTTCATAGCATATTCTCACTCTAGATGTTGTAATTGCTCATCCCCTTTACCAATGTGTGCTATGGCAGTGCCAACACAATATACTTCACTGGCTACATTTATGTTACCATTTAATTATTATCTGTGTTGTTAGATACCTTCAGGTATCTTCCCAGCTCACTGGTAGACGGCATGGTTTGGGTTACATTTTTCTGGTGTTTATCATGGTTATAATACAAAAGTGTCACGAATGTAATAATTAACTGGAAAAGTACATTTCCTGAAGAAAGTGTGGTGTCCTTTCTAGATTGTGAAGGATCTATTGATTGATAGGATAGAATAGCTGTTGGGGAGTTCTTTTATACACATTTTTTCTAATTTAAATAGTTATCGTTGATAAACGGTTTTAAAGAATTTAACGTTAGGATAGCCTGACCATGTGAAAGTTGGTTTGGTGTCTCTAGCTCGAACGGTTCAAGAGTTACTATTGGTGAGTTATTTAATGCTAATTTACGCACATTTATATAGTTATAGTTGATAAAAGCTAAGGGATTTGAAGTTAGGATCGCTGAAGGTTTTAAAGTTGGTCTTATAGCTTAATTGGCCAGGGAGCAGGACTGTTGAGAACATTGTAGCTACCACCCTATTCTTACAGTATGGTTCTCATTCAAACCTATGTTCATTTAGGCACATTTAAAATGGTGATAGTTCAGAAATAATCTATAGTATCAAAAAGCTTTTGATCAGCAATCTAAGTTGCGAGAGTCTACACACTTTGGAAGTTTGTTTCATGTGGACAGCTTACATCGTTTTTAGGGACAGAATGGATGGAAGCAAAATAGTAATAAAAAAACTCTAAGAAATGTAAAGCTGTGATTTGCCTTCTGCAAGCACACCTAATGAGTAGTCTTGCATTTGCCCAGGTTAGCAGCACTAGGTAGCTAACATACATGTGGGAAAGCTAGGCACCCCTCGACACTTACTTAGCTAGCTAACCGATGCTGAGAAAGCTAACTAGCTTCCTAACCAAGTCAAATTAAGCTTTGAGGGAAAAAATGCAATAGGTACATTACTGAAACAAGCTTGGCTAGCGAACTTACTGCATTTCCATCAAACTCCATTAGACAGCAGTTCTCTGCACCGCGCAACAACTCAACCAGGGCTGTTCCTTCCGGTTCCTGTGGCCATCATAAACCCTTCCACCAGGCAGATGAGTAAGTAAAGTGCATGACCAGTGTCATGAGGACAGTACTGTGGCTATGATGACAGCAGTATAAATGCACAATTTCAGTGTGTCCCTGGGGTGTCCATTTCCTCACGTTTCAAAGACATGCTGGAATGACGTTGTTACCAAGGCAAATTCAAATGGGTTAATATAGAAATAAAGCCTTTGCAAATACTGAACATTTTCAGCCATGAAACTATTCCTGTTCTGTGAAGACCGTATGCCAAACAATATTAGAATTTTACACTTTGTCTGAGTGTTCGCTTGTATGTGTGTGTGTGTGTGTGCACTGCAGGTGCTTATGTAGGCCTACGTGCATGTAATTCTATGTAGGTATATATGTGTCGTGTAGGCCTAGTAAGTGAGTCCTGAGAGCCATTTCTGTCTTATCTAGGGTGATAATCCGTGGTGTAATATATCTTTATGGTCTTTGTTGTTTGTTGTCTTTGTTGTTACGGAGAGGTTATGTTTGTCCCCTGTTCTGCAATAAAGAACACAGGTGTCATTATTCTATTGAAACCACGCACATATAGCATATGTTTCTCCGTCTGTATGTGTGTGTCTGTGATTATTTTTTGTGTTTGTGGCGTTTAGAGGAAATGACCCCCCACGCTCCTTGGCCAGAGCAGATAGTTCCCCTAAGCTGCATGGCATATTGATTTCTTGTTGTGAGGAGTGCTGTTCAAGCCCCATTTAAGATTTCCATCCCGCGTGTAGCCCTGAGCACACCACAGCCACGTAAATGAAGGAAATTGCACATTCATCACACGCGTTATTTTAAGATACTTTGGTAACGTGACGGCCGGAAGATCTACGGTGGTGCATTACAAGCCACCGCTCCACTCTTCCTCATTTCCTCTGTCTTCCCCACCCCCTCGCTCCCTCCCCCTCTCTGCAGGCTGGGGTAACGGTCAGGTCAGCGGGACACGCCCGTGATTTAGACGCATGCCAGTATTTTTCACATTAGTATTTTGTTTGTGTTAAGAGAATTTACCGGTCCTCCTTAAATTAGCATGTCTAATGGGACTGCTTCCAAGGTGAGGGTGTTGTTGGAGAAGTGAATTATTAGGCATGTAAATAACACAGGTTAAAGAACTCCCTTCAAGCTCAAAGGCCTCTCCAGACATTGTACAACATGGGGTCAACGGTGGGGAATAAATCCAGGCCTATCGGGTGTGTGTGTGTGTGTGTGTGTGTGTGCGTGCGCGTGCAATTCCATGAGCCTGCTGGACAGCATATTTCACGCCATGTGTACGTGTACGTTTGTGCGCAACCTGAAGGCCTGTGTTTCCATTTTCTTATTATTGTAAATCACTATAGCCTAACAGTAGGGTGGGACACACGTCTCAATCAGGATGATCCCCCCCCCCCCCCCCCATCAATGTCTGGAATTACTTCTGAAAACGTGGCTTCACTACATGGAATGCTTTTGTAGTACATTTTTCATAAACACCCAATAGAACAAATAGAATGAGAGCAGCAGTATTCATAACCTTGAAGGGCCTAAAAAAAAACATCCTCAGGAGAACAGTGAATTGCTAGCTGGGAAGGAGAATCACGTCGCGCTTGTTGACGTGTGTGTTTGTCTGTTGGTAGGGCTTTGTCTGTGTTATGCAGTGTGGGTCCATTGTGCAGTGTGGATCCATTCAAGGGCGTAGTGCATTACACCTGATGAAGCTATCTCAATCTGCGGTACACTGCAGCCGCATTCAGGGTCAAGTCTGAGCCGCTGAAAGTCGCACATCGGCTGTGCCGTACTGTATGCTCCTCCCGGGAGGATGTCGACGTTTACGTTGTGTTGGCTACAACGCGGCAGTAATGTGCTAGCACGTAGGAACATATCCAAAATGCAAGTAAGATGTTAGTCTCCATAGCATATTTGAGCCACATGGATATTTCCTCTTCATATTTGGGCATAGTACTCATAACACGCAAAATTTCATTTTATCCAAAATCCGGCACACGTGACCATTTGTTCTTTTGATACTCATTTTTAAACGGAGTACATCCGCACACCTATCTGTAGACATGAAGCCTGTAGTCTGAGGGATTGTGGGGAATACATAGTGAATAAGTGTGAGTGTGTGTGCGTGTGCCTTCAGGCTACACATTGTCTCCTACACGCCTGTTTTGAACCTTAATAAGCCCAGCCTACTCTGAGCTCCCTGGATGTGAGAGGGGAGAGAAAATGCTTTTCTTACACTTCAATTTCACGCATATTTTCTTTTGCGACTAATGAGAGCCTTAAATACGGCGCCAGACGTCAGGCACGGCTGTGAAGGCTGACATTTTCACATTCAGCGGCACCTTGTCACCGCGGATGAAGTCCCTCTACCTGGCAGCTGAAGGGTGTGTGGGTGTGTGTGTGTGGTTGTCGGTCTATAACTGTGTCGGAGTTTATCAGTGAGGTGGTTTTGGTGACAGGACCTGACGCAAAACATATTCAGCAGCTCGAAGAAGAAAACAGACCACGAGGACAAAATATGAAGTTGAGAAACAATCCTCCATCCGTCCTTTTCCACCTCCTCTATTGTGAGCGAATGGCCTGCTTCATGGAGAGGCAATGGGCCTAGTGTCTGTACCCAACTAACTAACTGTCCTGATAGACTGCATTTAATTGTTGTTGCGCATAGCTGAGGACTCGAAAGCCACATGCTCATCATTGCTGCATTGTTGTCATCCTCCATGAGGCCTAAACAATTGTTGTCATCCTCCATGAGGCCTCTCCTCTATCTTTTTCTTTTTTTTTTAAAAATCTACTGTACACACAAAATGGAAGTGTGGGTTAATTACAGAGCGGGAAAGAAAATGGTGAAAATGAGACAGCTAGTGCCAGGGTTTATGCAATTATCTGCTACATCCAGTCATGGAGATGAAGGGGGAAGGGCAGATCTCCGTTCACATACTGTTTCGTTTGTGAATGGAGATGCCACACAGCTACGGGTTACCTGCTGTTCAGTATTCACTATGTGGTTTCTATTTCCCTTTTCCTATGTGGCCCAACACATTCGAATGGAGACGATCGCAGAAAGGAACACGTATGGCTGATACGCACACTTGATGGACATGTGATACTGCTTGGGTGGTGTCTGTCTCTGAGGCTCCCCGTAGTGGCCCCTGATATGGCCCATCGGCTATTCCTGTTCCAGGCAGGGCTTTGTGGAGACACGCAGGATGATGGTGTGACAGCTTTCATCTTCTGCAGGGCCCTGCCACTCACTGTAAACTCAACTCGTCTGGAACTCATCACCGGCCAGAAACAATTTTCAGTTTAATGTGCTCATTAGAAAACGCACAGCACCTACATAATCGTGAGCCACGACACACAGTGTTATTGCAAAAAAAAAAATTTGTTTTCCTTTTAATGCTGCAGTAGAAAAAAAAGGTTATATGAAGTCATATAATGGGTGCTTCATTGTCAACAACAACAACAACAACAACACGGCACAGAATGCATAACAGTGTCTGTGCTGTTCACATGCCAATATTTTACACCTAAGATTTCCTTACACTGGCAGCTGTCAGTTACTTCAGCAAATGAACTGCCCCAAAAAAATGGAGCAGAACTGTCAATCAGAGGTGAGGTAACTATGGTTACCTTTCATATCCCCAAAAGATAACGCTGCAGTGCGGAATTGTGGGAGAGTAATTAGAGAGAGAAAAAAAAGAAAGACTTACCAATCCAAAGGCATCCTACGATATGAAACAACAACCAAGAGTGCTTATAAATAAAACGTGTGGAATTCTCCATTACTTCATAAAGTAACATCTGTTGTACAACCGTTTGTCTTTTTAACGTTCTAATACCGGCACATGTACGTACTGTCTTGTACTAGAGGTTTAACCCTTTGAGCACGAGGTGGAAATACAAGAGTTCTGGGTCATTTTGTTCCTCTTATTTTCATATCATTGGATTAAATAACATATTTTACAAAAGTATTGTGCAAAACAATTTCATTCATGTCTTCATATATTGTGCACCAGTAGATAGTCATACTCCTCTTAAATTAAAAATATAAAAATGATGCATAATTTAGACAGGAATTAGTATATATGTTTTTAGATACATTTTTTACACAGACCTGAATTCATAAAGGTCCCTGATTTAAACAAAGTAAATGACTCCAGATTGAGATTTTGCATCACATACGATGCATCTTTAGAGATTGGTTGTTGGACAGGGACATGTGGTGCTTTCATTGTGCCGCTTACAAACCACACAATAGCTTGGTCAATTCCAATCTAAAATAGTTTGTTTTGAGAAGGGTTTTGGGATCATTCGGGTAGAAGTGCTTGGCCGTACTCAGAGGGTTAAATTTCAGATGCTGACACCAGCACATAAAGATCACATTAACAAAAAGAGAGGGAAAGAGAGAGAGAAAAGAAAAGTGCACCAGATTTAGTTAATCAAATGTTCAACTAAACTGTTTCATTTATGCATGCAGCTTATCGCATCTCAAGGATGCCAGAATATAAAGAAATCAAATCCAATTTACACAACTTTCAAATACATACCACTTCATTTTAAAATATTGTTCAACCTTCATTTGTTTCATCAGTGACAACAGCACCTCTTTCTTCAACACTGCACATTTAGAAAATGACCGTCTTTTTCATAAAAAGGATAAACAAACAAAAGCTTCTTGGGCCAGAGTGAGTCTCCCTTTTAAAGAAAATCAGAAACCATGTGCCGAAACTAAACAGTAGTTCCACGGCATCTTTGTGCAGTTTCATCACTTAATAGTTTTTAGTCCTTTTTTTTGTTGAAAGAAATGTCTGTGAAAGGCTAAAGATAGACCAAGAGAGAACGGGAGAGAGAGAGAGAGAGAGAGAGAGAGAGAGAGAGAGAGAGAGAGAGAGTGCAGCATGTCCACAGCTTAGTGCTACTGTTTCTCAAGCTCACACACATACATGAGGTGGTCCTCTGGGGATTTCCCATGGGTCTTGCTCAGGTGGAGCTTGACTGCGTGCTTGCTTGCAAAAGTCCGGTTGCAGAGCGTGCACTGATACGAGGTGCTGCTGCCGTCCTCGTCAGGGGAGGGAGACGGGGAGTGGGCGTGGGAGATGGAGTGAGGGTTGGAGTGGGAGTGGTTGGAGAGCAGTTTTTCGGACAGGCTTTTGGCGTGACGTGAGATCTGGCTGACAAGCTGCTCTCCAGACAGTTTGGCCAGGTCTCGGAGTCTGAAGCCCAGGTGAGACTCCAAGTGGCTGACGTAGGTGGAGGGGGAACGGATCTGAGAAGCACAGTCGCTGCAGAAGAACACTGGGTGGCCTGAGTCCAGGTTCTTTAAGAACTTCGTCCCTCCGGTTCTCCGCAGCTGGTACTTGACGTTGGCCAGCCAGTGGCTGATGGTCGTCATGGAGAGGCCTGTGAAACGGGAGATGTGCATCCTCTCCTGGGGGCTCAGGTCTGACATCACATACTTCCCATCGCCAGTCTGCCGGAGGCTGGCAGTAAACTGGGCCTGTAGGATCAGCAGGTGTTGGGGGTTCCAGTTGGACTGCCGGCCCTTGCGTTTCTGGGCTGGAGAGATCTCCTCTAGCTCCTCTTGAGTGGAACCCTCGAGGTCAGACCTTTCAGACAGGCTGGTGGGCGTGGAGGACTTGGAAGCTTGACTCTCTGTCAGGTTTCTCAGCATGTCTGATATGTCAGACAGGGCGTTCTCACGCAGCGGGGAGTTGGACATGAACGAGGCCACAACGGACGAGGCCTTGGCCATGGTGGCTGTGGAGGAGGGGGAGCCCGAGGAGGGTGTTGATGTGGATGACGACAGGGCAGCCGAACCCAGGGAGCTACTCTTTTCATTCTTGCCTTTGGTCAGGTCTATTGGCTGGTCGTTGTTGACGTGGTAGAAGTAGCGGTCTAAATGCTCGTTGTTTTTTTTGGTCTGAGCTGGGGTGGAAGCGGTGACCGCGGCCTTCTCTGCCAGGCTGTTGCTCATCTTGAAGAGCATGCTCATGGGGTCCAGGGACGGCAGAGCAGGCTTGGCTGCCTTACCCAGGTGGACGTTCATCACGGACTGAAGAGCACTTAGAGGATTGACGAAGGGCTGCTCTGGCGGGTGGTCTGTAATAATGGCAGTGCCGCCACACAAGGCAGAGATGGGGGATTTGACAGCAGACTCCATTCCATTCTCCAGCGACTCCTTCATATTGGCGTCACCGTTACAGTCTTTGTGGCTGCCTCCTCCGATGCTCTCGGGGGTTTTAGACCCTCTCCTCCCTTTAGGGGACTCCCCTCTGGCTGACTCCCCGGCCTCGCTGCTGCAGGGGGAGGGTGTGGCTTGTCTCCTTGGGGATGCCCTTACACTGGGCTCCCGCATCTTCTCCTCCACCTTGGCTACTTTCTCAGTCACCTTCTTCACCAGCTCCTCCATGGCGTGGAAGTTGTTTTTGGGGAGAGGAGAGGTCTGGCGGCTGGGCGGGGAGATCAGAGGTTGGTTTTTGGCATTTTGGAAAAGGGTCTCTCCTCCAGGGAACATGTACTTCAGGGCTGAGCTCTTCCCTGAGTTGGCCAGTGAGAGCTTCATGATGTTTGGGAGCTGGTATGCAGCATGGATGCTGGGGTAGCCCCCCCAGCTGGGAGCACCATTCTGTGCTTTGTTGATGGCTGATGTCACTGTGTTCTCCAAGGACTTCAGGATGTCAAACCCTCCCTTAGGGCTCTCTTCCAGATCCTCCTCTGTTAAGTAAGAGTATTTGGAGGAGATATCAAATTTCTCCTCTGTCTCGTCATCTCCGGTCTTCTTGTCTTTGCTGCTGTTAGCGGTTTCCTTCATACATTCCTCTTCCTTCTCCTCCTTCTTAATCTCCACAGCCATGGCAGGGGAAACACTAGAGGGAGGAGGTATGGGTGGAGGAGGTGGGGAGAATGCTGTGGCTGCCAGTGGCACAGACTGGAATTTCTCCTCACCAGCAGAGATGATGGGGATGGGTGTTGGGGGAGACTCCATGATGGGCTTGCCTTTCTTAATGGCAGAGTTTGTGACCTTGATGAAGTGACCGGTCACCATCATGTGTGCTGTTAGCTCCTGAAGTGTGTCGTGGGAGCTGCCACATTCCATGCATTTAAGGATCTGGGACTTCCTGGACTCAAACTGCCATGCATAACTGGCTCCATTCTGGTGTCCGTAACGGTTGTTTGGGGTGATGTAGGGGTTGGATGCCTTCTGGAGGGCGTCATAAGGGTCATTTAGGGAGGGTTTGGGGGTGCACCCATTGGAGTCTGGGGAGCTGGGGATGTCCAGCTCAATGGGGGCTCTCTTCCGGGCGGAGGAGATGATCTTGGCTGCCACAGGAGTCACTGGCTCCTTCAGAGGCACTTTCTGGTAGTGTTTTGTCTTAATCATGTGGACACTGAGGTCCTGCAGAGACTCAAAGGAATGTCCACAGTACATACACTTCAGGACCTTCTGAGCATCTTCTTTCCCTTCCATCTCCAGGAGGGATCGCTTACGTGGCTTGGACCAGCGCTTGGTGCCGTCGCTGTCTGTCTCGTGGTTGTCATCGCGGTAGTGGCCTGTCTCATTCATGTGTACAGTCAGCCCCACCAGCGTGTCGTAGGCAGCGCTGCAGTCCTTGCAGCGGAACTTACTGGCACCGGTGAAGATGGAGCCGTAGAGCTTCGTGCTCTGACGGTAGAGCTGCACGGTGCTGAACAGGTTGTTTTGCTCCGCTGCAGGGTGGTTGAGCCGGTTCTGGTTCTGAGAGACATGCTGGAGGGTCTTGGCCACGGCGGACTGGTGCCAGTCGTAACCATTGCCATTGCTGCCACAACTGCTGCTACTGCTACTGCTGCTGCTGCTGTGGCTGCGTGGAGGTTTCTCCACCGCTGGCGGCTGGGTGAGGTTGAGGTTCAGAGACGACCAGTAAGAGTTGGTCAGGAAGCTGGTGTAGATGGCCTTCATCTGCTCCAGGCTGTCTGGCCCGGTGGTGGCGCCGTCCTCCGTGGCTACAGCTGTGCTGGTGGCCATCGTGACAGAGGAAGATGGCGACAAGGGCGTTAGTGGCACCTTCGCGACCTCCTCCTCATTTCTGAGAGAGGCACTCTCAAAGTCTGACATGCGGTCACTGGACTCACTCAGGTGAGACTCATTGTCCAACTCATGGCCGGAGAAGTCGGCCACGGGGGAGTCGTGGAAACCAGGCCGGTCATTGAAAAGGAAGTCCTTGTCTTGGCACATGTACTTCACCGCAGGCTCCTCCTCCCCGGCAGAGTCCTCCCCCTCCAGGTCTTCATCGAGCAGGGCAGCCTCCTTCTCATCCTCAGGGGCATACGCTGAGGAAACAGAGAGAGAAACAGAGAGAGGATTGTTATTACCACAGCACACCATGTCTAATGATGAAGATCTCCAATTTGGCATTCTTGCGATGCCTTGCATATCAGAAAGCTGATAGAAGTACTGGAATGTTCTTCCCATATCAGAAAAGCAAAGCAATCACAGACAAGACCACTTCATATCATCGACTGCTGCGGTAATTCCAATTCAACTTCCCCATTGCATTTACATTGTTTTCCAAATGGAGTAAAGTCCCAACCTCCCTCCCTCCCTCCCACCCCCTTTGTTCTTTACTGCAGAGACTGAGAAAGACAGAGAGAGAAGAGGGAAAGGAAATGGCTCTTCAAACACAACTTGCCACCTTATTCTTCTCGAGGGGCAACAGCTTGAAATTAAAACCAAATTTGAAATTAATGAAGCACATTCTAGAGGTGGCATTGGTTTCTGAAGTAATAAATGACTTGTATCAACCTCCGAGACAGCAGTTCCTGTCTGTCAATTAATACGTCTTACGCTTCTTCTTCAGCCTCTAATGCATTTCTTAACAGACCCGCTCGCCATTTAAGCATGCGTTTTCACTCATTACACGGCACGGGCTCGCCTACTTGTAAATAGAAATGAGCGTATGTACGTTTCCAAAGCCAAATCTCTCCGAGCAAAACACATTTACTTCAATTGCAACAGATGAGAAAGTTGAGTTATTATTTACAGTTTAGCCCGGAGAGTATACTTTCAATTTATATTCAAACCCCTCCTGTTTAAAACAATCAAATGTGGATTGCAGTGAGATGGAAAGATACAAAAAACAAAACAAAAAAAAAGCACTTCCTATCATTGTGCAGACACAAACACATAGGTGTTATTTGGTGATTGGAGGCAATCTGAGAACTGTCGGCCGGAAGACAAGCTGAGATGACAGACAGGACATTGGGATAATTCCGTACATTCCTGACCGTTCCTGATTCCTAGCTGTGCATCATTCATTGTCCAGGTATGTAAACTAAAGGCAAGAATGACACTGACCATGGTGTCCCAGTGCACACGCTAACAACTGCTAAAGGTCACTTGGATATGAATGCTCTCAACAGTCAGAGCATTATCTATAAGAAACCTATAAATCACGCTTCAATAAGGGGACACTATAGCAACAACAAACAAATAAGCAATCACTTAAAAGAATGGAATGTTTTTTTTAACTAAAACGTATACGAGCTTTGTGGCCACAGCCTCTTCGAAAGGTACAGTTCCATCTGGTGACATTTGAGTAGCTACCTCCAGAACCTGCCCGCCATGTCACACAACACGCTCCAGTAGTGTTACTGCTGACTTCTATCTCAGAGCGGTACTGAAGGTGTGAGCACACTGCATCAGCCCAGACGCGGGGGGGGGGGGGGGGATTTCTGTCATTGTCAGGGGGCTCATTCTGTTGCCTTTGGCAGTGTGGTGCCGTGGGATAAACAGATGCACTGAAACACGCAGCAGCTCCCAGGCGTTGCGCCGCAGTAGAAATGCTGTGCCTCCGGGCAGTCGTCCGTAGCCTTTCGACACGCAGCAAGTTGGAATCGGTTACCTCGTGTGTGCTAGTGTACAGGATGTATACAACAGAATACATTGGTGAAACAACTACTGAGCCAGAAGGAAATGTATTCTTACAGCCAATTATTTTGGTAGCATTTCTACTTCAAATGTTCCAACGTTTCGGAAGAATGTCTACGACTTGTCACATAAATCTTAGGGACACTATTATTGTATAAAAAAAATATATATATTTAACCGGGCAGGTCAGTTAAGAACAAATTCTTATTTACATTGACAGCCTAACCCGACCAAACCCTAACAACGCTGGGCCAATCGTGCGCCGCCCTATGGGACTCTCAATCACAGCCGGTTGTGATACAGCCTGGAATTGAACCCGCGTCTGTAGTGACTCCTCTAGCAGTGAGATGCAGTGCCTTAGACCGCTGTGCCATTCGGGAGCCCCGGAGTAGCCCGTAGAAAAGTTTACATTTAGATGCATAATGGACATCTGCCATTTTGTGAACAGATGCAGTGATGCTCAGAAAAGCACAATTGGAATACTGAGCAGCAAAATATGGGACATCTTAACATGGAATCCAATACCACACACAACTCAACAGGCAACCCTGATCAGGCCACGCACACACACACACACACACACACACACACACACACACACACACACACACACACACACACACACACACACACACACACACACACACACACACACACACACACACACACACACACACACACACACACACACACACACACACACACACACACACACACACACACACACACACACACACTGCCATCTGTTCTGAATCAGCCAAAACGACAGCTGTTTAAGAGAAGAATGCCTTTGCTCAGGAAGCAGTCAGAACAGCATACACATCGAGGCCAAACACCCATGTGAAATCTACTTCCTCAAAATACAACCCAGACATAAAGCTGTTAAATGTAATTAAAACACACACGGAGACAAGGAAGGGGGAGGGTCATTTTGACACCGAAGCCAATAAATCTGCAGTGCAACATTTGCTACCGCACTAAATATAAACGTATAGTTCACCCAAAACATCATTGCAACACTGATTTTAATGTCATTAAAATGTGCAACTGAAAACACAGCGAGAGGCCAAAGTAATATGCCTCTCTGTGCCAATGCCAAGTCATTTTCCTACTGAACCTCCTACCTCCCTCTCAAGTGTGAACAAACCAGCCAAAACACTAACCTTGACCTGAATATGACAGAACAAAAACCAACATTGCGCGTGTGTGTGTGTGTGGGTCCGTGTGTATGTGTGTGTGGGTCCGTGTGTATGTGTGCGTGCGTGCACGTGTGTGTGGGTGCGTGCGTGTGTGTGCGCGTGTGTGTGGGTGCGCGTGTGCGTGCGTGCGCCTACGAAGGCAATGAAAGAGATACTGAAGGAGAAAGGGAGGCATTTGTGTGAATGATTCCGTTATTTACATGTGTCTATGTGTGTCTTGCATTAAAGGCATATGGAGATGGAATGTGAGGCAACACATTCAGCACAAAACACCTACTTAAACATCAGCTTTTAGCCTCAGGCATAGAGAGTGGAGCGAGCGAGAGAGAGAGAAAGACCGGAATAGATGTGGTAGGTAGGAGGGAAGACAGGCAGAGAGGAAGGAGGGAGGCCTTGGAATGACCTCAAACCTGAGGCCACACAGGGAGCATCTCACAGGCGTCTGGACCGGCGCCAGGCCACAGGGCCCCTAAAGTGACCGTGGATGTGTGTTCCAATATTGAGCTTTCAGCCCTGGCGCAGGCATGGCCAAGCGCTCTCCGCCACGCAGGTGCTCTTTTAATTAGAAAAACGGGATGGCAAGAAGAAAGGGAGAGCAAGTGAAAATAACCTCTGAATTAACTGTCAGTGGGGAGGAAGAGAGTTTGATCTCATTTGCGGTGGGATATTAAGAGAGAAGACCCATTGAGAATGGCTCTTTGAAATGGGGGGAAAGATGTGTGCTTTTGGGATTGGGAACCACAGAACCCAGAGCGATTAGTTGACTTCTCAAAATAACACGTGTATCTGTATTTTTTGGGTCCCATGTCCCAAAAAAATTCCGCTCTGAGTCCCCAATGTATTTCCATGATGTGTCACGTCCATCTGACATCGTGTCAATTAATGCACTGTATATCATTTGGGGATGTTTAAAGGGGAAAACCAAACCTCAGGAATCCAATTTTTCACTCCATTTGTTTTGTTGCAGTCCTCCCTCTTCTAATTCTTGCCCAACGTTTGATACATTCGGGCCAGTTGCTGTTCTATCTCAGTAGCAAATTATTCTGATTTCCATAGAAGGTCAATTCTGGTTGACATGATTGTATACAAGTAAATACAAACACTTAAGGGTTCATTTTAGTCCATAAGTATGCGGCTAGGATGCAGATCATCATCGTTACATAATCAGTATGTTTACTGAACTGTTTAGGAGTGAAACTGTGGAATGCATGACACACACTGTGTGTGTGTGTGTGTGTGTGTTTGGGGGTGGGGGTCTGTAGCCACATGCCTTTCGCAGTTTCACAGCTTTGGTTTGAGGGGCAGTTTCAGACAGACCGCGGGATGGATTTGTATCAGATGACAGAGACTTCATTAGCTGTCTCTTTCCGAGGGCTGGGTCATGGGAGCATTTCTTCAAGGAACAAGCAGGAAGGAATCATCACGGTAGCCAATCAAATATCATTTACTTGGCCTGGTTAGAACGGAGAAGAGGAGCAAAAACCCTACAGGTACCGTGAATACCTTTCTGTGTCGAGGTGAAGGTGGAAAGGAGAAGAAGGGCTCGATGTTTGGTAATGAACTATGCTAAATATAGCACCAAGCCCCACCTTCATGATGGGAGGTAGGTAGCTCCAATACAGCAGTAGGCCTATCTGCTAAATGAGATCATTAGAAGGAGAATGGTTAGTCGCCTTAAGCTGACACTGCCAGTGTGGTAGTGGAGAATATGAGATAGCAGCAGACCCTGTCTCTGTCCCTCCTCTCTCCTCCCCTCAGATCCCCCTCTGATGAGATCCTATACCTCCCTTTTCTCCACCCCCCTCGCCATTCGCCCCTGCCATGATCCGCGTTAATGAAGTTAATTGAATCTGAGATCAATAATGCTTAATTATTGTGATTTGACATGCACAGACAAATTGGTTGGGCGGCTGTGTGCGTTCTAATCTAGTGTGTATTCAAGTGTGTGTGTGTGTGTGTGTGTGTGTGTGTGTGTGTGTGTGTGTGTGTGTGTGTGTGTGTGTGTGTGTGTGTGTGTGTGTGTGTGTGTGTGTGTGTGTGTGTGTGTGCGTGTGTGTGTGAGCGTGTGTGGGTGGGTGGGTGTGTGGCAGGAAGGTGGGTAAGGGGCAATTGCTGGCCGGAGCGAGGGATTGAAGAAAGGGAGAATGGAGGCGAGGGAGGCGTGCCATCGATCGTAGAGAGACGCCCCATCGACCCAGACGCCTGACGAATGGGGACAGGTCTCCAAGGCTACAAGTAAACACTGCCTCCAAAAAGGAAAGGCTACTTTAACCAGCCTCCCTACCCCGCCCAGACAGCCCAAGACCACCAGGACCCATTGAGGTGGAGAGAGAGACAGAGCAAGAGACAGAGAGAGACAGAGAGAGACAGAGAGAGAGACAGAGAGCGAGAGACAGAGAGAGAGAGAGAGAGAGAGAGAGACAGAGAGAGAGAGAGAGAGAGAGAGACAGAGACAGAGACAGAGAGACAGAGACAGACAGAGAGAGAGACAGACAGAGAGAGAGACAGAGAGAGAGAGACAGACAGAGAGAGAGAGACGGAGACAGACAGAGAGAGACAGAGAGCGAGACAGAGACATAGAGAGAGACAGAGACAGAGAGAGAGAGACAGAGACAGACAGACAGACAGACAGACAGACAGACAGACAGACAGACAGACAGACAGAGAGAGAGACAGAGACAGACAGAGAGAGACAGAGAGACAGAGAGCGAGACAGAGATAGAGACAGAGACACAGAGACACAGAGAGACAGAGAGACAGACAGACAGAGAGACAGAGAGAGAGAGACAGAGAGAGAGAGACAGAGAGAGAGAGAGAGAGAGAGAGAGAGAGAGAGAGAGAGAGAGAGAGAGAGAGAGAGAGAGAGAGAGAGAGAGAGAGAGAGAGAGAGAGAGAGAGAGAGAGAGAGAGAGAGAGAGAGAGAGAGAGAGAGAGAGAGAGAGAGAGAGAGAGAGAGAGAGAGAGAGAGAGAGAGAGAGAGAGAGAGAGAGAGAGAGAGAGAGAGAGAGAGAGAGAGAGAGAGAGAGAGAGAGAGAGAGAGAGAGAGAGAGAGAGAGAGAGAGAGAGAGAGAGAGAGAGAGAGAGAGAGAGAGAGAGAGAGAGAGAGAGAGAGAGAGAGAGAGAGAGAACGCAAAGGAATCTGTGACATGGGGATACATATCAACAGCACCTGAAAATGACCTAGGGACTACGTATTGCAATTGCATATACATTGAGCTGACGGGCTGGCTAATGCCTGGCTGTGTGATGATGAGGCGAGGTGAGCGTATATCTGAGTGAGGGTGGATTAGGGGAGATAGAACAGGTTAGGTAAGAGCGGCGGCGGAGGGAGAACGGTGGAACTGTAAGATTATGCATGAACACCGGTGCGAGCGCGGCTAATCGGCTGCTCATGCCACTCAGTTGGAGAGCGGCTGACAGCGTATTTACACACAGTGCCTCACCGTGCCGCCGGCTCCAGGTGCCTGCCTACATGCCTGGGCCCTCCCTTCGCCAGGGTGCTTCCCCAGCCCATCCCCACGCCTTGACACTCCACAGCGCCCGAGCGCATAGTGCTACTGACGCGTTCTCAACTCAACAAATAGGAGACCCCCCCCCCCCTCCCCAAACCCTTCCTATCTATGCTCTCAGAGTCGGGAGATGGGATGAGAGGGTGGGGGTGTAGAAATAAAATAAGGATTCCTATCTAGAAATGAAAGAAACCTTTAGTTCATGTTGCTTTCTTAAATGGTACCGTTTAATGTACAAATGACCTGGACTAACCTGTACCCCCGCACATTGACTCGGTACCGGTACCCCCTGTATATAGTCTCAATACTAACCTGTACCCCCGCACATTGACTCGGTACAGGTACCCCTGTATATAGTCTCAATACTAACCTGTACCCCCGCACATTGACTCGGTACCGGTACCCCCTGTATATAGTCTCAATACTAACCTGTACCCCCGCACATTGACTCGGTACCGGTACCCCCTGTATATAGTCTCAATACTAACCTGTACCCCCGCACATTGACTCGGTACCGGTACCCCCTGTATATAGTCTCAATACTAACCTGTACCCCCGCACATTGACTCGGTACCGGTACCCCCTGTATATAGTCTCAATACTAACCTGTACCCCGCACATTGACTCGGTACCGGTACCCCCTGTATATAGTCTCAATACTAACCTGTACCCCCGCACATTGACTCGGTACCGGTACCCCCTGTATATAGTCTCAATACTAACCTGTACCCCGCACATTGACTCGGTACCGGTACCCCTGTATATAGTCTCAATACTAACCTGTACCCCCGCACATTGACTCGGTACCAGTACCCCCTGTATATAGTCTCAATACTAACCTGTACCCCCGCACATTGACTCGGTACCGGTACCCCTGTATATAGTCTCAATACTAACCTGTACCCCGCACATTGACTCGGTACCAGTACCCCCTGTATATAGTCTCAATACTAACCTGTACCCCCGCACATTGACTCGGTACCGGTACCCCCTGTATATAGTCTCAATACTAACCTGTACCCCCGCACATTGACTCGGTACCGGTACCCCCTGTATATAGTCTCAATACTAACCTGTACCCCCGCACATTGACTCGGTACCGGTACCCCCTGTATATAGTCTCAATACTAACCTGTACCCCCGCACATTGACTCGGTACCGGTACCCCCTGTATATAGTCTCAATACTAACCTGTACCCCCGCACATTGACTCGGTACCGGTACCCCCTGTATATAGTCTCAATACTAACCTGTACCCCCGCACATTGACTCGGTACCGGTACCCCCTGTATATAGTCTCAATACAAACCTGTACCCCCGCACATTGACTCGGTACCGGTACCCCCTGTATATAGTCTCAATACAAACCTGTACCCCCGCACATTGACTCGGTACCAGTACCCCCTGTATATAGTCTCAATACTAACCTGTACCCCCGCACATTGACTCGGTACCGGTACCCCCTGTATATAGTCTCAATACTAACCTGTACCCCCGCACATTGACTCGGTACCGGTACCCCCTGTATATAGTCTCAATACTAACCTGTACCCCCGCACATTGACTCGGTACCGGTACCCCCTGTATATAGTCTCAATACAAACCTGTACCCCCGCACATTGACTCGGTACCAGTACCCCCTGTATATAGTCTCAATACTAACCTGTACCCCCGCACATTGACTCGGTACCGGTACCCCCTGTATATAGTCTCAATACTAACCTGTACCCCCGCACATTGACTCGGTACCGGTACCCCCTGTATATAGTCTCAATACTAACCTGTACCCCCGCACATTGACTCGGTACCGGTACCCCCTGTATATAGTCTCAATACAAACCTGTACCCCCGCACATTGACTCGGTACCGGTACCCCCTGTATATAGTCTCAATACAAACCTGTACCCCCGCACATTGACTCGGTACCAGTACCCCCTGTATATAGTCTCAATACTAACCTGTACCCCCCACATTGACTCGGTACCAGTACCCCCTGTATATAGTCTCAATACAAACCTGTACCCCCGCACATTGACTCGGTACCGGTACCCCCTGTATATAGTCTCAATACAAACCTGTACCCCCGCACATTGACTCGGTACCAGTACCCCCTGTATATAGTCTCAATACTAACCTGTACCCCCGCACATTGACTCGGTACCGGTACCCCCTGTATATAGTCTCAATACAAACCTGTACCCCCGCACATTGACTCGGTACCGGTACCCCCTGTATATAGTCTCAATACAAACCTGTACCCCCGCACATTGACTCGGTACCAGTACCCCCTGTATATAGTCTCAATACAAACCTGTACCCCCGCACATTGACTCGGTACCAGTACCCCCTGTATATAGTCTCAATACTAACCTGTACCCCCGCACATTGACTCGGTACCGGTACCCCCTGTATATAGTCTCATTACAAACCTGTACCCCCGCACATTGACTCGGTACCGGTACCCCTGTATATAGTCTCAATACAAACCTGTACCCCCACACATTGACTCGGTACCAGTACCCCCTGTATATAGTCTCAATACTAACCTGTACCCCCGCACATTGACTCGGTACCGGTACCCCCTGTATATAGTCTCAATACAAACCTGTACCCCCGTCTCACATTGACTTGACGGTACCGGTACCCCCTGTATATAGTCTCAATACTAACCTGTACCCCGCACATTGACTCGGTACCAGTACCCCCTGTATATAGTCTCAATACTAACCTGTACCCCCGCACATTGACTCGGTACCGGTACCCCCTGTATATAGTCTCAATACTAACCTGTACCCCCGCACATTGACTCGGTACCGGTACCCCCTGTATATAGTCTCAATACTAACCTGTACCCCCGCACATTGACTCGGTACCGGTACCCCCTGTATATAGTCTCAATACTAACCTGTACCCCCGCACATTGACTCGGTACCAGTACCCCCTGTATATAGTCTCAATACTAACCTGTACCCCCGCACATTGACTCGGTACCGGTACCCCCTGTATATAGTCTCAATACTAACCTGTACCCCCGCACATTGACTCGGTACCAGTACCCCCTGTATATAGTCTCAATACTAACCTGTACCCCGCACATTGACTCGGTACCAGTACCCCCTGTATATAGTCTCAATACTAACCTGTACCCCCGCACATTGACTCGGTACCGGTACCCCCTGTATATAGTCTCAATACAAACCTGTACCCCCGCACATTGACTCGGTACCGGTACCCCCTGTATATAGTCTCAATACTAACCTGTACCCCCGCACATTGACTCGGTACCGGTACCCCCTGTATATAGTCTCAATACTAACCTGTACCCCCGCACATTGACTCGGTACCGGTACCCCCTGTATATAGTCTCAATACTAACCTGTACCCCCGCACATTGACTCGGTACCGGTACCCCCTGTATATAGTCTCAATACTAACCTGTACCCCCGCACATTGACTCGGTACCGGTACCCCCTGTATATAGTCTCAATACAAACCTGTACCCCCGCACATTGACTCGGTACCAGTACCCCCTGTATATAGTCTCAATACTAACCTGTACCCCCGCACATTGACTCGGTACCGGTACCCCCTGTATATAGTCTCATTACTAACCTGTACCCCGCACATTGACTCGGTACCGGTACCCCCTGTATATAGTCTCAATACAAACCTGTACCCCCGCACATTGACTCGGTACCGGTACCCCCTGTATATAGTCTCAATACAAACCTGTACCCCCGCACATTGACTCGGTACCAGTACCCCCTGTATATAGTCTCAATACTAACCTGTACCCCCGCACATTGACTCGGTACCGGTACCCCTGTATATAGTCTCAATACTAACCTGTACCCCCGCACATTGACTCGGTACCGGTACCCCCTGTATATAGTCTCAATACAAACCTGTACCCCCGCACATTGACTCGGTACCGGTACCCCCTGTATATAGTCTCAATACAAACCTGTACCCCCGCACATTGACTCGGTACCAGTACCCCCTGTATATAGTCTCAATACTAACCTGTACCCCCGCACATTGACTCGGTACCGGTACCCCCTGTATATAGTCTCAATACTAACCTGTACCCCCGCACATTGACTCGGTACCGGTACCCCCTGTATATAGTCTCATTACAAACCTGTACCCCCGCACATTGACTCGGTACCAGTACCCCCTGTATATAGTCTCAATACAAACCTGTACCCCCGCACATTGACTCGGTACCAGTACCCCCTGTATATAGTCTCAATACTAACCTGTACCCCGCACATTGACTCGGTACCGGTACCCCCTGTATATAGTCTCATTACAAACCTGTACCCCCGCACATTGACTCGGTACCGGTACCCCCTGTATATAGTCTCAATACAAACCTGTACCCCCGCACATTGACTCGGTACCAGTACCCCCTGTATATAGTCTCAATACTAACCTGTACCCCCGCACATTGACTCGGTACCGGTACCCCCTGTATATAGTCTCAATACAAACCTGTACCCCGCACATTGACTCGGTACCAGTACCCCTGTATATAGTCTCAATACTAACCTGTACCCCCGCACATTGACTCGGTACCGGTACCCCCTGTATATAGTCTCAATACTAACCTGTACCCCCGCACATTGACTCGGTACCGGTACCCCCTGTATATAGTCTCATTACAAACCTGTACCCCGCACATTGACTCGGTACCGGTACCCCTGTATATAGTCTCAATACTAACCTGTACCCCGCACATTGACTCGGTACCGGTACCCCTGTATATAGTCTCAATACTAACCTGTACCCCGCACATTGACTCGGTACCGGTACCCCCTGTATATAGTCTCATTACAAACCTGTACCCCGCACATTGACTCGGTACCGGTACCCCTGTATATAGTCTCAATACTAACCTGTACCCCCGCACATTGACTCGGTACCGGTACGCCCTGTATATAGTCTCATTACAAACCTGTACCCCGCACATTGACTCGGTACCGGTACCCCTGTATATAGTCTCATTACTAACCTGTACCCTCGCACATTGACTCGGTACCGGTACCCCCTGTATATAGTCTCATTACTAACCTGTACCCCCGCACATTGACTCGGTACCGGTACCCCTGTATATAGTCTCATTACTAACCTGTACCCATTTAGCACATTGACTCGGTACCGGTACCCCCTGTATATAGTCTCATTACTAACCTGTACCCCCGCACATTGACTCGGTACCGGTACCCCCTGTATAAAGCCTCGTTATTATTATGTCATTTAATTGCGTTACTTTCTTTTGTTTTAGTACTTTAGTTCATTTAGTAAATATTTTCTTAACTCTATTTATTGAACTGGTTGGTTAAGGGCCTGTGAGTAAGCATTTCACGGTAAGTTCTACACCTGTTGTATTCAGCATTTCACGGTAAGTTCTACACCTGTTGTATTCAGCATTTCACGGTAAGTTCTACACCTGTTGTATTCAGCATTTCACGGTAGGTTCTACACCTGTTGTATTCAGCATTTCACGGTAAGTTCTACACCTGTTGTATTCAGCATTTCACAGTAAATTCTACACCTGTTGTATTCAGCATTTCACGGTAAGTTCTACACCTGTTGTATTCAGCATTTCACGGTAAATTCTACACCTGTTGTATTCAGCATTTCACGGTAAGTTCTACACCTGTTGTATTCAGCATTTCACGGTAAGTTCTACACCTGTTGTATTCAGCATTCCACGGTAAGTTCTACACCTGTTGTATTCGGCGCATGTGACAAATACAATTTGATTGATTGATTTGCTTTGCTTTGCTCAGTGTTCACAGACAAGTGGAGGAGCATTGTGCTGGGAGACGCTGACTAAGATGTTCCGGAATAAAAGCAGTGTCAGTCGAGGCATTCCCCACGAACCAATAAAAACAACGTTAATGACTAAAACCCCTACTATGTCGGTTTGGTACTCATTTTGGATTCCCTCACCATGATTAGTATCTTGCCTTTATCACTCTTAACTAAAACCCAAATAAAACCACGGAAATAGTCGGTGGCGAAACCTAGACTGTCAGACACGTCGAGCATTGACACGGAGTGCCGTGTTTCTCAAAATTACACACGGGCTCAAAATGACCCCGTTCAGACAGGTCCTCCGACACCCCACACAGCTCTGAACGGACTTCCCCCTGAGAGACAGTCTTACTGTGAAGTTCACAAAGGCAGAGACAAGGTCAACATTTTCCCAGTTGGCCTGAATGACTAATAGAGACCTGGTTTCTGTGTGAAATGCTGGCTAACAGTAGAGGAGGCACGAATCATTAGAGCAATCGTGTTTCTATGTCTTGTCCGTCCCATCACATCTACCACCAAGATGAATACCCCTCAATAGGCCGAGAAGTAGTTGATCCACGGGAATTTGCCCCCGAGTGGCGCAGCGGTCGAAGACACTGCATCTCAGCGCAAGAGGGGTCGCTGCAGTTACCTGGTTCGAATCCGGGCCGCGTCACATCCGGGCCGCGTAGGGCCGGCGCACAATTGGCCCAGCGTCGTCCGGGTTTGGCCGGAGAATTTGTTCTCAACTGACTTGCCTAGTTCGATAAAATAAAAATAAAAAATATGACTGTTTCTTTCTGTCTCACACACCCCCTCAGCCGCAACTAGAATAGACGTATTTCAAAATGCTTTGCGGTGTCTGACAGAGACCGTGTCTGGCACAGGCATAGTGCTTCACAGAGGATGTGATTACATATTAAAACACAAGCACTAAAAAAGGACCTCTTCATATCCATACAAACTGCCTGTGTATATTAGTCTATCTAGCCAGGGGGTTATGATAATTGACTCCCTAAACATCCATTACTATGCCTCTCTCTGATGCCCCCTGCATGAGACGGCGGCCAATGGAATCACCCCCTGACATTTAGACGTGGGCTGGGCTGGGGGGGGGGGGTTATGAGCTGTGCATCCCTTCCAGCACTGTCTCAAAACGGCCCACGGACAGACAGCACACACACTAAACATCAAGCAGAGACGATGATCTCGAGCAAATTGTCAGGCAGACTCCCTTTGTTATTTAGATGTGCACCACTTGGAGCAGTCACATTCCTAAAGCGCAGGGCAACCAGAGGTCACAGTCGTCCATTCCCAGGGGGGGGGGGGTGGAGGGAGGGTATCTCCGTGAGTCTCTCTTTGTGTTCCGTCCTTCCTAGCCCCCTCTTTCAATTCTCTATCCTACCCTGTACTTCCCTGCCTCCCCCTCTCTCAATGCTCTTTCCTTCCCTGTTCTGCCCTGCCTCCCCCTCTCTCAATGCTCTATCCTTCCCTGTTCTGCCCTGCCTCCCCCTCTCTCAATGCTCTATCCTTCCCTGTACTGCCCTGCCTCCCCCTCTCAATGCTCTATCCTTCCCTGTACTGCCCTGCCTCCCCCTCTCTCAATGCTCTATCCTTCCCTGTACTGCGCTGCCTCCCCCTCTCTCAATGCTCGATCCTTCCCTGTACTGCCCTGCCTCCCCCTCTCTCAATGCTCTATCCTTCCCTGTTCTGCCCTGCCCCCCTCTCTCAATTCTCTATCCTTCCCTGTTCTGCCCTGCCTCCCCCTCTCTCAATGCTCTATCCTTCCCTGTACTGCCCTGCCTCCCCCTCTCTCAATGCTCTATCATTCCCTGTACTGCCCTGCCTCCCCCTCTCTCAATGCTCTATCATTCCCTGTTCTGCCCTGCCTCCCCCTCTCTCAATGCTCTATCCTTCCCTGTTCTGCCCTGCCTCCCCCTCTCTCAATGCTCTATCCTTCCCTGTACTGCCCTGCCTCCCCCTCTCTCAATGCTCTATCCTTCCCTGTTCTGCCCTGCCTCCCCTCTCTCAATGCTCTATCCTTCCCTGTTCTGCCCTGCTTCCCCTCTCTCAATGCTCTATCCTTCCCTGTTCTGCCCTGCCTCCCCCTCTCTCAATGCTCTATCCTTCCCTGTACTGCCCTGCCTCCCCCTCTCTCAATGCTCTATCCTTCCCTGTTCTGCCCTGCCTCCCCCTCTCTCAATGCTCTATCCTTCCCTGTACTGCCCTGCCTCCCCCTCTCTCAATGCTCTATCCTTCCCTGTTCTGCCCTGCCTCCCCCTCTCTCAATGCTCTATCCTTCCCTGTACTGCCCTGCCTCCCCCTCTCTCAATGCTCTATCCTTCCCTGTTCTGCCCTGCCTCCCCCTCTCTCAATGCTCTATCCTTCCCTGTACTGCCCTGCCTCCCCTCTCTCAATGCTCTATCCTTCCCTGTTCTGCCCTGCCTCCCCCTCTCTCAATGCTCTATCCTTCCCTGTACTGCCCTGCCTCCCCCTCTCTCAATGCTCTATCCTTCCCTGTACTGCCCTGCCTCCCCCTCTCTCAATGCTCGATCCTTCCCTGTACTGCGCTGCCTCCCCCTCTCTCAATGCTCGATCCTTCCCTGTACTGCCCTGCCTCCCCCTCTCTCAATGCTCTATCCTTCCCTGTTCTGCCCTGCCCCACCCTCTCTCAATTCTCTATCCTTCCCTGTTCTGCCCTGCCTCCCCCTCTCTCAATGCTCTATCCTTCCCTGTACTGCCCTGCCTCCCCCTCTCTCAATGCTCTATCATTCCCTGTACTGCCCTGCCTCCCCCTCTCTCAATGCTCTATCCTTCCCTGTTCTGCCCTGCCTCCCCCTCTCTCAACGCTCAATCCTTCCCTGTTCTGCCCTGCCTGCCTCCCCCTCTCTCAACGCTCTATCCTTCCCTGTTCTGCCCTGCCTCCCCCTCTCTCAATGCTCTATCCTTCCCTGTTCTGCCCTGCCTCCCCCTCTCTCAATGCTCTATCCTTCCCTGTACTGCCCTGCCTCCCCCTCTCTCAATGCTCTATCCTTCCCTGTTCTGCCCTGCCTCCCCCTCTCTCAATGCTCTATCCTTCCCTGTTCTGCCCTGCCTCCCCCTCTCTCAATGCTCTATCCTTCCCTGTTCTGCCCTGCTTCCCCCTCTCTCAATGCTCTATCCTTCCCTGTTCTGCCCTGCCTCCCCCTCTCTCAATGCTCTATCCTTCCCTGTACTGCCCTGCCTCCCCCTCTCTCAATGCTCTATCCTTCCCTGTTCTGCCCTGCCTCCCCCTCTCTCAATGCTCTATCCTTCCCTGTACTGCCCTGCCTCCCCCTCTCTCAATGCTCTATCCTTCCCTGTTCTGCCCTGCCTCCCCCTCTCTCAATGCTCTATCCTTCCCTGTACTGCCCTGCCTCCCCCTCTCTCAATGCTCTATCCTTCCCTGTTCTGCCCTGCCTCCCCCTCTCTCAATGCTCTATCCTTCCCTGTACTGCCCTGCCTCCCCCTCTCTCAATGCTCTATCCTTCCCTGTTCTGCCCTGCCTCCCCCTCTCTCAATGCTCTATCCTTCCCTGTACTGCCCTGCCTCCCCTCTCTCAATGCTCTATCCTTCCCTGTACTGCCCTGCCTCCCCCTCTCTCAAAGCTCTATCCTTCCCTGTTCTGCCCTGCCTCCCCCTCTCTCAATGCTCTATCCTTCCCTGTACTGCCCTGCCTCCCCCTCTCTCAATGCTCTATCCTTCCCTGTACTGCCCTGCCTCCCCCTCTCTCAACGCTCTGCTCTATCCTTCCCTGTACTGCCCTGCCTCCCCCTATCTCAATGCTCTATCCTTCCCTGTTCTTCCCTGCCTCCCCCTCTCTCAATGCTCTATCCTTCCCTGTTCTGCCCTGCCTCCCCCTCTCTCAATGCTCTATCCTTCCCTGTACTGCCCTGCCTCCCCCTCTCTGCTCGAGTCCCACTCAGAACAGAATCACAAGACTGTGTCAGTCTACCATTAGAGAGGGCTGCTGGGTAAATGGGAGAGAACAGATTTGACTGCGATCCCTTCGGCCTTGCTGTACTTTCTCTGAACACGCACAGACACCCACACACATACCCACACACATACCCCCACACACACACACACACACACACACACACACACACACACACACACACACACACACACACACACACACACACACACACACACACACACACACACACACACACACACACACACACACACACACACACACACACACACACACACACACACACAAATACACACACATACCCACACACACACACACACACAAATACACACTCAAACGACAAGCCTGACATAGATAAGACAAACAGAAAAGACACAGCATCAAAGAAGAGAATACTGAATTCAAACCCTGATATCCCTTTGTCTCACTGAAACACACCCAGAGAAGGACGACACACACAGACTATAACAAAAATGTTGTAGGGGAAATAATAGCTATTTCCAAACCATAATACCCAGCGTTAAGAGCAGTCGGCTCTGTGATTTAGGTGGTCTGTGGAGATGTCAGTCTGCAGTCCCTGGGAAAGGGAGGAGAGAGCAGTCCTAATGGGGAAGTGGCGGCCAGCACGGCGCTCGCTCCCAGCTCCCATCGCTGCGCTAGATTTGGTTTGTCACTGGATATCCATTACCTGCCAGTCTCCTCTGATCTCTTTGGACAGCCCTGATCAAAAGATGTCATTTGACCTACTCGGCTCGGCTCGGCCGGGAAGTTAGCGCCGGGCCAAGGGGAGGCGCGGGACGACCTGCCCGTAAATAAAACGACAGCATCACTTTAACGTCCCGTCATGTACGGGAGGGCGATTATGATAATGCCAGATCTGTCAGAACACAAACGGACAGAAAGGCAGATCGCCGGCACTGCCGCTAATGTGGAGGATACAGCCCCTCTCCTCTCTCTCTCGTCATAGTCTTCCTCTCCCGCTCACACACACTCACACTCTTGTCTCTTTCGTTATTGGGCTGGTGTGAAGGTGGAGAGGGAGAGAGTGAGAGGGCTCCAGCAGCTGAGAGGGTGGCCAGGGCTACTGTGGTTGTTTGAGGCTGTGTCAGGTCTAATCTGCTAGCATGCCCTGGGCCCCACTGCATCCTAATGCCGACATGTTTGTTTATACTGATTTAGTCGCGGGGTGACGCTCCAGATAGGATTTCGGGCACCTGATTTCTTCTGATATTTCCTGGGCTAAATTTAAAAGGAAGCGTTCGGGAGTTGAGCTGTGGGCTGGACTGGATCCATGACTTACAAACACACATGTCGACACGGGCGCACACACACACACACACACACACACACACACACACACACACACACACACACACACACACACACACACACACACACACACACACACACACACACACACACACACACACACACACACACACACACACACACACACACACACACACACACACACACACAC
This sequence comes from Oncorhynchus gorbuscha, assembly GCF_021184085.1. NCBI lineage: Eukaryota > Metazoa > Chordata > Actinopteri > Salmoniformes > Salmonidae > Oncorhynchus > Oncorhynchus gorbuscha. Next base: position 32,032,981 of record NC_060177.1, on the reverse strand, counting down.
ACACACACACACATCCTCCAACACACTAACAAAAAGAGGCATACACACCCCCAACCACAATGGGAAACTTTGCTGGGCCGTCGAGCAATAAAAGTTATGAAGTGTGTAGCGTTTTAGAGGAAAGAGAAACAGCAGTGAAGCTGGACAACAGCCGCACTCCGGGGTAATTTAGACTGCAAAAAAACACAAACCATTTAGTTTGAGCATTATCTTTTAATTTAATCTTGAATGATTTATAATCCATCACGCAAGGCTTCAACCACATCCAATTATTCTCCGTGGCTTGATTGACAACAAAGGTGATTTATGAAGCTAATAAAAAGTGATGTGCTCTCAGCTCCCGGTGAAAGTAGCCAACCGGACTGAGACTTTAAAGAGACACCGGGCCTCCTTTCTTTAGGGCCTGCCCACTTCCTGAGTGCAGACGAGATCAATAGCCCAGGCCTTTGGGTGGAGAGGGTGTTATATGTTGGGTAGGGTGGGGGAGCGGGTGTGTGTGTGGAGGGGGGGGGGAATACCCCAACAATCACTTAACGATCTCCCCACGTAACAGATAAATCACTCCCTGCATCCCACTCTGGTGTGCCAGAAACGTTGGAAATCAAAATGTCACCCATTCTGACGGGAAGGGCTCTGTTTGCAAGGCCGAGTGGTTATATTATGCTTTAATTCCTCCAGCCGTGGTGTATGTGTCATCTTATTCCTTTATCGGCTAATGTTCCGCTCAATCACTTGATATTAATGAAAAGCAGAGAGCAGAGGCTGGGGAGGGGGGGGGCAGAGTTCACATGCATATCAATGCTATTCCCCCGATGTCATTAAGAAATATTCAACTGTTTACAGTGGTAAGCCATGTAGGCCTACTTAATGAGGCTTTAACCCAGAGTTACAAATAGGCCCTGTCTCCTATTTCTATACCAATCCCTATTCCAGCTCACTCAACAGTCACCAAATCTGCATTCATATGAAATGTTGTTCAGAACAACCACATGAGCATGAATAACACAGTATAAACGCTGCAGAATTCCAGACAATTGTTTGTTTGCAAAGCAAAAATACATAAACAGTGGTTTAAACGTGTGTGTGTGTGTGTGTGTGTGTGTGTGTGTGTGTGTGTGTGTGTGTGTGTGTGTGTGTGTGTGTGTGAGCCCCCCCCCTTCCCTTGTGTCCTTTATCCTAGCGGAGGTGAAGCTATGTAGGGATAAGCTATGCCAGGCTAGGTGAGAGGAGGAGGGGTTTGAACCGGAGGGCTGACTACTGTCCTAGTTAAGCAGCAGAGAAGCCTCGAACGCACAGCCAGAGAGGCAGAGAGGCTGGGGGACTGAAGGGGAGGGTGGGCTGTGCAGGGCCGTGCCGTGCTGGGCGCTGCGTGCCTGAAATGAAACACAATAGGATGTAAACAGGATGCGTAATTATGACACCACTGATCCAGACTTCACGGCTGCTGGGTGACATAACGTGGACCATGCATGGTCCCACACACACACACACACACACACACACACACACA